>NC_142934.1:28059425-28229425 GCF_046866305.1 Octopus bimaculoides
TGGGGTTGTAGTAAAAGAGACGGTATTATTACATGGAAACATGCGAGCATGAAAGTAATATTCTTAAGATTATAAACCTGGAAAATACTGGACAAGTTATTACACCTGTAAAAGTATAGGACAAACTATTACTTCAAGTGAAGTAAAGAATAAGAAACTTTTTGGACACTTAAGAGGTGCAGCAATATCAAAGGATGGCTAACTAGCATGATAGTTTTTGTATGTGGCAGATGCTCAGGAGCAATAAACACTGGAAATGTACAGAGAACAACTTCTGCTACATTCCAGGGAGAAAAACTAGAAGTAGTTGATAGCTTCCGTTACCTAGGTGACCAAGTTAGTAGCAGGCGAGGGTGCACTGAAAGTGTAGCTGCTAGAATAAGAATAGCCTGGCAAAGTTGAGAGAGCTCTTACCTCTGCTGGTGACAAAGGGCCTCTCTCTCAGAGTAAAAGGCAGACTGTATGACGCATGTGTACGAACAGCCATGCTACATGGGCCGTGACTGCTGAGGACATGTGTAAGCTCGCAAGAAATGAAGCCAGTATGCTCCGATGGATGTGTAATGTCAGTGTGCATACTTGACAGAGTATAAGTACCTTGAGAGAAAAGTTAGACCTAAGAAGCATCGGTTTTGGTATGCAAGAGAGACGATTGCAATGGTATGGACATGTGGCAAGAATGGATGAGGATAGCTGTGTGAAAAAGTGCCACACCCTAGCGGTTGAGGGAACCTGTGGAAGAGGTAGACCAAGGAAGACCTGGGATGAGGTGATGAAGCACAACATTCGAACATTAGGCCTCACCAAGGCAATGACTAGTGACCGAGACATTTGGAAATACGCTGTGCGTGAGAAGACCCAGCAAGCCAAGTGAGACCATAACCTATGGCCTTTGCCAGGGGTGTAGCCAGCCCACTTATGTGTACCTTTCCTTCATTGGACACTAAACTCTGCTTGTGAAAACCTGTTGGAGCAAGTGAAATCGAAATTGAACCAAATTCAATGACTGGCACCCGCCCAGTGGAGCGCTAACAGCACCATCCAAGCGTGATCATTGCCAGAGCAGCTGTCTGGCTTCCATGTCGGTGGTACGTAAATAACACCATCTGAGCTTGATTGTTACTAACGTTGCCCTACTGGCAATTGTGCCAGTGGCACATGAAAAAAAATTTGAGCGAGGTCATTGCCAGTGCTGCTGGACTGACTCCAGTGCAGGTGGCACATAAAAAACGCCATTTGAGCATGGCCATTGACAGTACCGCCCAACTGACCCCCCGTGCTGGTGGCACGTAAAAGCACCCACCACACTCTCGGAGTGGTTGGCGTTAGGAAGGGCATCCACCTGTAGAAACTCTGCCATATCAGATTGGAGCCTGGTGTAGCCACCTGGTTCACCAGTCTTCAGTCAAATCGTCCAACCCATGCTAGCATGGAAAGCGAATGTTAAACGATGATGATGATGATATATATATATATATATATATATATATATACACACTCTCTTTTACTTGTTTCAGTCATTTGACGGCAGTCATGCTGGAGCACCACCTTTAGTTGAAGAAATCAACCCCATGACTTTTTCTTTGAAAGCCAGTACTTATTCTATCGGTCTCTTTTGCCAAACCGGTTAATGATGGGTACGTAAACACACCAGAATCAGTTGTCAAGCGATGTTGGGAGACAAACACAGAAACACAAACATATATACACACACACATACGCACAAACATCTCTCTCTCTCTCTCTCTCTCTCTCTCTCTCTCTCTCTCTCTCTCTCTCTCTCTCTCTCTCTCTCTCTCTCTCTCTCTCTCCTCTCCTCTCTCTCTCTCTCTCTCTCTCTCTCTCTCTCTCTCTCTCTCTCTCATATATATATATATATATATATATATATATATATATATATATATATACACACACACACTCATATATATGATGGGCTTCTTTCAGTTTCTGTCTACCAAATCCACTCACAATGCTTAGGTCGGCCTGAAGTTATAGTAGATGACACTTGCCCAAGGTGCCATGCAGTGAGACTGAATCCAGAACCATGTAGTTGGTAAGCAAGCTACTTACCACACAGCTACTCCTGCACCTATATATATATATGTGTGTATATATATGTGTGAGTATATATATGTCTGTGTGTATGTTTGTGTGTATATAGATATATATACACATACAGACATACACATGAAACATGTAATGAAGTTTATTTGTTCAAAGTGGATGATTCACTTCATCACAACTTATAATTTCTCACAACGTGATCTCTCAGGATATTTTTTGAAAAAAAAGGTAGAAAATTTATAAAGATGGTGCTAGCATATCTGATGCTTCTTGTAGGCAGCCAACAGATTAGCTTTAGTTACCACTGCATTTTTCATATTTGATTTATTTGATTAAAATTTAAGGACTTCTAAACCAGATATACAAGTAGTCACTTTACTATTACGTTTCAGACAGCAGGCATTCCTGGGTATTTTTTTTACTGTGTTTTTGTGAATATACACACATACACACTCATGCATACACACACACAAATTCATACACACACAAATGCACAGACACTCATGCTCATATTTGAATACACACACATATGCATACACCCACATACATATATATATATGCATGCACACATACATGTAAGCACATACACACATGCACATATATATACTCATACATATATACTCTCTTCTTCTGCCACCTCCTTCTCTCAGGGAGAGCTTCTCTTAGTCACAGTCCTGCACTAGTGCACCTTCTGTGTCCCCCTCCTCCTCCTTTCCCTCTCACATTGGAATATATCTCACAATAATATCAAAACCTCAGATATCAAATAGCAGAAGAGATGTGTAAAAAATTTTTTTTAAATGAAATAAAAAATATTAAGAAGAATATCAGTAATAATAATAATAATAATAATAATAATAATAATAATTCACAATGTAATGCAAATGCAAATTCTTCATATTTTTATTATAGTCCTATTATGACTATTTCTGACATCAACACCACCACCATCACTACTAGCTACACAAGCATCCCTACTAGCTGGAGCAAAAAGTAAAGCTATCTTCATTTTATATGAAACTGGTTTAGAAACACATAAACTAGTAGATTTGGTAATCTCTTGGCATAGTAGCTATGGTTTTATTTGTTTGTTTGCTTTTTGTATGTTTGTTTATTTTCCTCTTTTTTTTTTTGTTTAGATCTGTCATTTCATGTATTGGCTATTATTCATCATATTCAATTCATCAGTTTTTGCCTACAGTGGAGAATAAGTCATATGCTAGTAGAAAGAGGGAGTGGGGGAAGAAAAAAGGGAATCAAATAAAATAAGTGTATGTTTGAGAGGTGGGAACAGGGGGCCAAATAAAGTATATGCGTGTATGAGAGAGAGGGTGGGAGAAAGAAAGAAAGAAAGAAAGAAAGAAAAAAAAGAAAGAAAGAAAGAAAGAAGGAATTTATTAATTATTTCATCCAATTTATCAGTCCAAACTATAAGGTTGGATAGAAATATGAGTCACAAGCTAAACAGATGAGGCTCAGAGAATAGAAAATGTATTTAGTGTTGAAGATGAAACAATGTATATATGTGTGTGTATATATGTATATGTGTATATATATATATATATATATGTGTGTGTGTGTTTGTGTGTCTGTATTTGTCCCCCCAACATCGCTTGACAACCGATGCTGGTGTGTTTACATCTCCCGTAACTTAGCGGTTCGGCAAAAGAGACCGATAGAATAAGTACTAGGCTTACAAAGAATAAGTCATGGGGTCGATTTGCTCGACTAAAGGCGGTGCTCCAGCATGGCCTCAGTCAAATGACTGAAAAGAGTAAAAGTCAGCATAAAGAATTGGTTTTGCCAATAGCAATCACCAGTTCAAATCTTGCAATAGTTACTATTATCATTATTGTTATTTTTTTAACATAGCTGCTGATATATTCATATGGTTAAAAAGTTTGCTTTGCAATCACATAGACCTGAGATGAATCCCATCACACAGCATTTGGGGTTGGTATCTTTTACTGAAATTTGTGAACGAATGAAATTTGAGACATGTGAATGAAATTTGGTACATGGAAACTGTACAAAAACTCGTGTATGTAGAGAGAGAGAGAGAGAGAGAGAAGTATAGGCATAACTGTGAGGCTATGAAGTTCACTTCCACACCAGATAGTTCCCACAGTATGGTGAATTGGACAAATGTCTTTCACTATAGCTCAAGACCAACCAAAACCATACAAATGGATTTGGTAGACAGAAACTGAAAGAAGCCCATTATATATGCATATGCAGTGTGTGTGTGTGTGTGTGTGTGTGTGTGTGTGTGTGTGTGTGTGTGTGTGTGTGTGTGTGTGTGTGTGTGTGTGTGTGTGTGTGTGTGTGTGTGTGTGTGTGTGTGTGTGTGTGTGTGTGTGTGTGTGTGTGTGTGTGTGTGTGTGTGTGTGTGTGTGTGTGTGTGTGTGTGTGTGTGTGTGTGTGTGTGTGTGTGTGTGTGTGTGTGTGTGTGTGTGTGTGTGTGTGTGTGTGTGTGTGTGTGTGTGTGTGTGTGTGTGTGTGTGTGTGTGTGTGTGTGTGTGTGTGTGTGTGTGTGTGTGTGTGTGTGTGTGTGTGTGTGTGTGTGTGTGTGTGTGTGTGTGTGTGTGTGTGTGTGTGTGTGTGTGTGTGTGTGTGTGTGTGTGTGTGTGTGTGTGTGTGTGTGTGTGTGTGTGTGTGTGTGTGTGTGTGTGTGTGTGTGTGTGTGTGTGTGTGTCTCTCTCTCTTTTTCTCTCTCTCTCTCTCTCTCTCCTTGTCTTGACTTCATGTAATAATTGTAAAAGAGTGTCACCATCATAAAATTGGTGTATTTTTACCTTACTTGGAAATAGGCGTCAGTTGGGCAGCAGGTAGAGTATCTTGCAATAGAAGGTGTAGTTCCAAAGATTGTGCTTGACCTTGCAGGCACGGAAAAGAGGGATAAAAACAATGGTGATGGTGTATATCTGTAAGTCATTGAATGATGTTCCTTTACTAAAAGCAAACTTAGTAATTCAGTAGAGATTAAAAATTTCATTGACATATGTTCTGGGAGTCAAGACAAACTAAAACTTTTCAAAGCCAGTGCACCTAAAAGACTAGCAGTTTTGGGAAAGGCTTGTTATGAATATCATAACTTGGGAGAAGTTATGAGTTGACAGTTTGCTGTTGACCTCAGCTAGGTCTAAATCTAAGAAATGGAATTGTGATATCCATGTCTTTATGAAATAATTAAAGATGGGTTGGGCTGAAACCAAGTCAAAAACTCAGCTGACCAGAAACTTTATCTTTTATATGAATACAATATAGATTTACTACACAGGAAATTTAAGATATCACTATAATCAGCGATGGCATTTCATCTGTTATAATTCTTGTTTAGCATTAAGTTGGTTCTGATTGAGCCAATCTAAGAAAATAGGTGCCCAACCACATCATCATTGTTTTAACATCCACTTTTCCATGCTTGCATGGGTCAAACAGAGTTTATTGAGGCAGATTCTCTGCAGCTGAATGCCCTTCCTATGACCAACTGTTTCGAAGCAAGGTAATATTTCCCCACAACCAGATATGTTTTCACAGAATTTTGGAAATGCATGACCCAGCTTGTATGTCAGTGAGATTCATTTACAACTACCATGCAATGTCAAGACAAGGAAACACACACACACATATAAGATGGGCTTCTTTCAGTTTTTGTCTACCATATCCAGTCACAAGGCTCTGGTCAGCCTGAAGCATGACTGGAATTCTTTTGATCATAGGTCTGCTCTAACAATGAGATTGCTACTGCTAAAAATACTATTCAATTGATTTGACCAGCTACCTCATGTAGAGCTGACCATAAGTGTACATGAACAATATTTTATACATTAAATGCTTCTAGTTTAAATCTAGTCATATGCTTTGTACACATCCAAAATAAGACACCAGTTGATGAGTCAGAAACCAAACTAATCAAAATATAGTGTAGATGTAAATACATTTTTAAAAAATTATATCTGAAGATGTGGTCCATAATCTGAAAAATTATAATCTTATTAAGAACAACTCATCTTAATTACTTAGACATTTAACAATAGGTTTATTCACATGATTAAATAGTCATAATTAATAAAGGAGTGGCTGTATGGTAAGTAGCTTGCTTACCAACCACATGGTTCCGGGTTCAGTCCCACTGCGTGGCACTTTGGCCAAGTGTCTTCTACTATAGCCTCGGGCCAATCAAAGCCTTGTGAGTAGATTTGGTAGACGGAAACTGAAACAAGACCGTCGTATATATGTATATGTGTATATATATATATATATATATATGTGTGTGTGTGTTTGTGTGTCTGTATTTGTCCCCCCAACATCGCTTGACAACCGATGCTGGTGTGTTTACATCTCCCGTAACTTAGCGGTTCGGCAAAAGAGACCGATAGAATAAGTACTAGGCTTACAAAGAATAAGTCATGGGGTCGATTTGCTCGACTAAAGGCGGTGCTCCAGCATGGCCTCAGTCAAATGACTGAAAAGAGTAAAAGAGTATCAAAACAAAACAAAAAAGAACAATTGTTTTTGAACCAAAGATCTATATAAATCAGCAGCAATAATTCCTGTTTTTGGCCAGCAATAATCAGCAAACCTTGTTGGGTCATTTTCATGTATTATTTATTTATTTTGGCAACCATTCTTCTTTTTTAAGCCTTTCCATTCAGCACACCTCACACAATGAAACCATAATGCAGGAAAGTAATTTAAAAAGATGAGAGTGAAGCCAACATTTATAATAGTAATTGCGTCTGGTATCTGAATGCTTTTACCAGAAATTCATACACCTGGCATAATCTAACAGACTTTCTTTCATACACATATGCAAATATTTTGGAGAAAATATATTTAGAATCAAAATTACTGTACTTTCGACTATCATACCCATCATTATTATCATCAATTGAAGTAGAATATTTAAGAAAGATCTCTGCTCTATAAATAAATCAACACTTTGGAAATCTATTAATTTTATTGGCAAGGAATCAAAGCTATCCATCATCCCTTCTTGAAACCCCAAACCTTAAATTCCACAACTGTTCTAGTCAATCTTCAAAAATCAACATACCAAGAATTGCATAAGTTTTAAGGGTAAGTTACTAATTGTAAATATTTTACTATTGATAAAATAAGCCAGCTTTCAAGGATTTGAACTCAGAACTACTATCAAGACTGTAACACTAAACTGTTCTTATTTTAATCATATTCGATTACAATCATTAACTTCTTTTAGAGGTGAAACCAGTATGTATTTATGTGTTTTGAAATGATTTGATTGATTAAAATATTAAAATACAAAAGGAATTGTGTTTTTTATTGTTTTCTACACCTCATGATGTATGTGGGGAAATTATAGACTTTTATGTGTGAGTGTGCACATATATATATATATATATATATATAATGTACGTATGTACACAAGAATGTTTAACAGTTTTAAGCCTATATTTTTCATGTCAGCATTGAGTTGGATGCTTTTGCAAAGATATTTGTCATATGTTTGGATGTTATACTTTTAATATGCTTAATCATGGAATGAAATGATAACTGAAACAAAGAAACAGCTCTATGAAAATTTATAAATTTATGCATCAAAATATAAAGAAGGTGTATAAAACGGGGAGTTTCTGTGAATCCTGCTATTAAATGTATTATTGGAATAGCTCATTTACAGCTGGTTTACCTTTCTAGCACTTTAGTGACTGCAGCCAAGCTTGAACTGCACCTTCAAGGATTTTTATCAGTTATATTGAACCAATCCTTTGTTTTGAGCTTTTGGCATAAAGGGAGATTATTCATAATAATACCACAAGGTATATTTTTGTTTGGCCACTACTCACTAATACATGTGCATGCATAAATAATGGGCTCTGTACAGTTTCTATCTACTGAATTACACTTATACAGCTTCAGTCAATGCAAGATACTTGCCCAAGTAGAATTGATTTTTTTTAACCATATAATTGTGAAACAACTGCATTATTATATAAGCATGATTGTGTCTATATGCATACATACATATATAATTTCCATCACCATTTAATGGCCTCTCTTCCATGCTTGCCTGGATCAGATGGAATTTGTTGAGGTAGAGTTCTTATGGATGCCCTTCCTGTTGCCAACCCTCACCTGTTTCCAAACAAGGTAATATTTCTCCATGGCCATACATGTATTTTTCATGGATGATTGGAAATACACATATACACAAACATACATATGTACACTCACATGCAATGAATCTCTTTCAGTTTTTGTCTACCAAATCCTTTCACAAGGTTTTAGTTGACTTGAAGCTTGGTAGAAGAGACTTGTCCAAGGTGCCATGCAATGGGACTGAACCCAAAACCATGTGGTCATGAAAGGAATTTCTTTAACATGCATCCATGCCAGTGTCTCAGTGATGCTTACAACACCTACGTTTCCCCAGTGGTTATCCATTTAAGTACTTACTAGGTTTCAGTTTTGTTTAACTTCAGTGATCAGCCAGGAGCTGCTGCTTTTAATATATAACTTTGTATGTGTGTGTGTTTGTACACACACACATTTAGACATGGCCTTTGTATTAGACCCTTTATTCAGTTAATGATCTTTGTTTTTTATGCATTTAATAACATTTATTTTTAAGTATTTACACACACATATCCTTGCCTGTGCTTGTGCCATGTAAAAAGCACTACTCACCTCACCTGTGCTTGTGCTACATGAAAAGCACTAGGTCCACTCTGCCAAGTGGTTAGCGTTAGGAAGGGTCTTCAGCTGTAAAAATCTTGCCAAAACAATCACAGAAGTCTGGTGCAGCTTTTGGCCTGGCCAACTCTTGTGGTACCATCCCACCCATGCTAGCATGGAAGATGGACGTTAAACGATGATGATGATGATGATGATCTATCACTTTTCATCATCAGCTTACATCCCATTTTTCCATGGACTGAATGGGTCTTCTCCAATACAGCATCTCAGAATGTATTATCGTTCTTTGTCATTTCTCATTGATATCAGATCTCACTACTGTCTCTCATCCAGATTCTTTGCACTTGGATTGCCTGGTGCTTCTTTACGTAACTGTTATTTTCCATATGTATCACTTACCTTTACCAGATCAGTCTTCTCTCTTATACACATTACATCTAATTTTTCCTAGACTTTCAGTACACTTGTGTTTTGTCATTCAAACAAACTGAGATTAAATATTCAGAATATGTCACAGCATTTCTTTCCACCCTTCACACATTCTCTACGTTTGATGCCCATGTTTTGCCACCCTGCAACATTACATTTCATACACAAGCAGCATAGTCTGCTCTTCACCTGGAATGTGAGAGAATCCCTTTGTTGCCAGCAGGTGTAATAATTCTCTGAACTTATATCAGGTACACGATATAGAATTCCGAGCTAATCATCTACTCCTTTTGTACAAACTAAACCTTTTGTCTTTGCTAGGATTACTTGAAGATCTGTCTATCCTAAGATTTAGGCAGAGCTGTGTAAAGACGTTTGCTTCCCAGCCATGTGGTTTGGGGTTCAGTCCCACTATATGGTGCCTAGGGCTAGTGTCTTCTATAGTTCAGGACTGACCAAATCCTTTTGAATGGATTTGGCAGACAGAAACTGAAAGAAGCCCGTCATGTGTGTATGTGCCTCTTTGTATTGATATTACATGATAGTTATAAACAAGCGTCACTATCATATGGAAAAATGGACACTACAACAATGATGAAAATGATGCTGATCTAGAATTTCTTTGCTAGTTTCTGCATGATTGCTGTATCAACAATATTACTTCCTTCTTTCTTGAGGTCTGAGATACATCTAAAATGGAAAAATGTGACTAAATAACTATAGCCCTTTTTTTTGTTTTCAAAGGACCTTGTTTTACAAATATAAAAAGCTCACAGGTGAATGTGATTAGCCACTTTTATTGCGATCGTTTTTCTTATTGCCACCATACTCAACATCATTAACATTTCCAACATCCTCAGTATTATCATAAGACTGCATTCTGAGTTAATTAAATAAGTTGAGATTTTAATTCCATATTTGCAGATAATGGAATTAAGAATATCTCAGAAAACCTCACCCAAATATACATGTCTCGACTGTGTTTTGTTTTCTATGCAAATTGCTGATTTACACTGTTAGTGATGATGATAATGGTGGTGATGATTATGATTGAAGAATGTAAAATCTTATCAACAAATTTCAGTAAATTCACATTAACAATATCACCGATTATAACTCAATTAAACAACCATGTTCATTGTGAACTGAAAAGAGAACCTGGACATGGTTATTTAATCTGCTAAAATTAGCAACCAAATCTTGCTCAACTCACAACCTATTAAAACAAGAAAAAAGAAAAATAGAAGACATTGGATAATTCAGTCCGAGAAACAAGATGTCTGAATGAAAGTCAAGATGGTTGTGCCTAGAATATCTTTAATTGTAGATCTGCTCAACAATGTCAGATCAACAGTAAACAACAAAAATCATGTTCATCTCTGAGTAACACAGTTGATTAGAGTAAACAAACACACAGATCTCCAAGATACAGAGATAGTATCAAAACAAAGACATTCTTGCCTTTTTTTTTCCTTCCTCTAAAACAGTGTATACCTCCAGATCACACTATTCAACATATCCACTAAGACAGTAGGGTGTGGTTCAAGGAAGATATGGCTACTGTCTGTAGCTGACTGAGCCACTATGCAGTGTCTCTCATGCTGACCCATATGTTTTTTCGTGTGTGTTTATGTGTGTACAACAATGGAAGTACACAAGACTTTGGTTTTAATACTATCACTTTCGTTTCTTGTAATTATCACCTACACATCAGAAATTCCTTCAGGGCAAGACGAAAAACATTCTCCATATCGAATTGAATTATTTGTATACTATGGTACGCCACCTGAAATTTTTACCAGCAAAGCATTTATCTATATATAAAATATAGGCATAAACCTACTTGTATATATAACAATGTGCACCAATGTTTTTATATGCAAAAATATAGACATACACTCATACATATAGACTCACACACACACACTCAGAGACAGACTAACAGGCTGACAGGCATTAATAGAAAGGCAAATTGATAGAGAGACAGAGGAATAGTCAAAGAATGTTTTGTTATCACTTAAGAATGTTTTCTTTCTTCATCAACAAAAACCTTTCAGTGTTTTTCTTCACTAATTTTTTAAACTTTAAATGGCAATCTATTAATACATGAAACAACAGTTTAATTTAACAGTTCCACAGAGTTAAATTTATACAACAAAAAGCAATACATTTTTCATAAGTATGCCGGTCAAGAATAGTCTAGTTTAGTATTATATAGCTTTATATTAATCTAGACCAGACTATTTTATTATATTCAGTGTAGTATAATTTAGTAGTTTTGTCCAGTACAGTCAATTTTAGTCTACATTACTTAATTTAGTGCTATTATATTTCATGCAGGGAGTGTTAAAAAGTTAACTATAAATAATTACATGCATTGAGGAAAAAAAAAAATCAAAATTATTCATTGACCTACATAATTTAAATTATTTAATTTTAACAAGAGAAATTTCCTCGTACAGTAAAATGCATACTTTGCATATGAGGTCATAACTCACAGAAACATGTCTGGAGTTGCCCCCATTCTCATTGAAATAATTAAAATCATATTAGTCACCATTTAATATCTTTTAATTACTTTTAATTACTCATCATTTAATTACTTTTAATTATCATTTTCATACTCCCTCATCGCTTTACCTGTAAGTGGCATTTCAGCAATTTGGCCTACGTTAGTATAGCTACTTAAATATAGTCCATATAATAATGAATATTTAATTATTGAAGATGTCAATGATTTGAGTGGACACAGCAGAGTAGTGTGTACCAAATAATGAAAAAAACAAAAAAAAAAAAAAAACAAGAGTAAGATCTATAAAACTGATCACATGTGTGAAAATTCATTAACATGACCAGAAGTCAAGTCACAGAATACAAGTTATCTGGATAGCTTCCATGAAAGAATAAAAAAAAGAACTGCATTTAATATATTGTTGATAAGTGTCAGTTTTCAATGAGTTGTTAATAAACTGGAGTTAAAATTCAATTAACTATCATCCTCGTCATCTAAATTATCCAAACCAGTTACAGAAGGAAATAGTAAAACTATTGCAACGAGAAATTTATTTAGGACACATGTAAACATATGCACACACAACATTTACATAGAGACAGACAGACAGGCAGACAAACATACATAATTATAATTATGGTGAGTTATGTAGATTAAATATCTTCTATCAAAATTCTGACATCATTTATGGGGAAAAAATATATGCTGGTAATCATTTTCAGAAAATTAATATCAATTAAATATCTTGCAAATGATTAAATACTTAAGAATTTCCTATTTCTGTTAAAGACTTCCTTCAATTCAGAAATACTTCTTCATAATAATAAAAATAAATAAAAAATGAAGATCAAGAAGAGGATGGTAATAGGGTTTTTAATGCTAATGATTTTAATCACTATTATTATTATGACTACTACTGCTTAAACATATCTGAGATTGTTAAGAGAAATGAGATTTTCTGATCTTATTAGTTTTCATGAAGATAAGACAGAATATTCTAGTTTATCAAAGATATATAACCAAATGTTTCCACAAATAAAAACTTGTACATCTTTTGAGGGGGCATCAGGTGCACCAGTGTCACACAAGTGGATCTCATATGGTTAAAACAATGCATATCCACCATTCCTAAAATGGTTCCAACTGGAACTCAAAATCAGATAAAGATTGAAGTTTCAGCTCACCAAAACTTAATGTCATGCAACACTGACCACGCACACAATCTGTCCGCCCCTGTCTTCAATAACATTTATGGCTTCTTACAAATTAAAACCAGGTTACAAACTGAATTCACTGAGAATTGTTATCAATCACTCCACAACACCAGTCATCATCAACATTTAACATCCATTTTCCATGCTGGCATGGGTTGGACATTTAACATCTATTTTCCATGCTTGACATGAACTGGCAAAGCCAGGGTGTGCATCAGGTTCCATCATCTGTTTTGGCTTGGTTTCTACAGCTGAATGCCCTTCCTCCTAATGTCAACCATTCCACTGAGTGCATTGGGTGCTTTTTACATGGCACCAGCACTCACACCAATGCTTTTTACATGACACCTTGATTTTACGATCTCAACTCTGTTGTGGTGGGCAGGTCTTCTCAAGTACAGCAATGCACCACATTTCTTGGTCGTCTGTTATCTCCTTTGTAAGGCCCAGTGTTTTGAGACCAGCTTTCAATACTTCATCCCATGTCTCCTGAGTCTCCCTTTTCAACAACTTCCCTTTACTTTAAGTGATCTGCACTTCTTTATGCAACTAACCTCATCCATCCACATCACATGACCAAACCAGTGTAGTCTCCTCTCTTGCATGCTGCATCTAATTTCTCTTAAGCCCAACTTCTTTCTCAATCCACCAATGCTCTGTTGCACATGCACACTGACATCATGTCCCTCTCCTCCCCCATTACTTAACTGTTTGATTACAGTGTATTTTTCTTGGGTGGTAGAGAACTTCATATATCACATAGTTCAACACCACTAACTGACACCTTAATTGTCTTTAGCAGAATCCATTCTTTTGTAAACATTCAGGCCAGGCTCCTGATTTGAGGATGCCTTCCTCCTTCCCTCACCAATTTGGAAGTCCTGAAATGGGCCTTGAGTATTGCTTTCCCTCATGAGCAAAAGAGAAAAAAAAAATCTAACTATAAGGTGGCTCCTTGAATAAATATTTATTATGAGTTAAAGGTGTTGTAGTCATTTTTAATGAATTGTGATCACTTACTGAAAAAGTTTTGATACATTTTAGAAATTCTATTGCGTGCAATGGTTCAAACCATTAAGAAGCTATGATATTTAATCTTTTTGATACCAACCTCTCTGAGACCGTTTGTGGATCTATGACACAGACAGACATATGTTTGAAAAGCTGAAAACAGTGTTAGGCTCTTACACAAATACTTCCATCAGGTTTATGTTAATTAGCTTTTCTTTAAAGATTTTTTTTATATAATAATTTTTAATCTAAGAAACTCTTATTTTCAAACACACATACACATTGGTACATACACACATGCATGCACACAAACACACACATGGTTAGAGTCTCCTCTTGACAATTGTATAGTTGATGTTTGTAAAGCAATGAGTTTTCAATATCTGTCTCTCTTACATCAGCAATAATTCAACCAATAATGAGTCTTTTTTTCATACACATGATAGGCACAGAAACAGGTTCCTTTCCAACCATGTGATCTTGGGTTCAGTCCCACTGTGTAGGATTTTAAAAAGTGTCATCTATAACTCTGAGCTGACCAAAGCCTTTTGAGTGAATTTGATAGGAACTGAAAGAAGCCTCTATGTGTGTGTGAGAGAGAGAGAGAGAGAGAGAGAGAGAGAGAGAGAGAGAGAGAGTGTGTGTGTGTGTGTGTGTGTGTGTGTGTGTGTGAGTGAGTGAGTGAGAGAGAGAGAAAGAGAGAGAGAGAGAGAGAGAGAGAAAGAGAGAGTGTGTGTGTGTGTGTGTGTGTGTGTGTGTGTGTGTGTGTGTGTGCACATGTGCGCGCACCCATTGTTTACCCTTGTCTTAGCATGTTATGATTGAAAACAAACATTACCATCATATAGGTAATGTTCATTTCCAGTCATCTGTAAAAACTATATCTGAATATAGGGGGAATATTACCCTTGCTTGGAAACTAGTGAAGTTCTGCAACAATAACGGCATCCTGCCATAGAAATTTTGTTCCAACAAATTCAATTTAACCAATGCAAGTACAGAAAAGTAGACGTTAAATGATGATGATATAAAGAAGTGGTTATTACACTTTTTCAGGCTGCTGCCTCCTAGCTCCCACTCTCCACCCTCACCACCACAACCATAAACCATTTTCTGCAGCAAATTCCAAAACAACTGTATTTCACAAATAAACTTAACGTAACCCATTAATTTGTTGTTTTTTCATCCATCACCCCCGTCCCCTTTTAGCCAACCCATAATAACCCCTTTTCTTCAATGAACCCCCACCCCACCCAGATCTTTTTCACCACCAACACTTTGGGAACTACTGATATAAAGAAACATACACACATGAGCACATGGACTCAAACATGCAATTGATAGCTGATTCAAATGAACTTTTATTTTAGTGCAAGGTTTGGTTTCAACATGCTTAGCTTCAATATCTGCATTCTGCAGCACTGATTTAGGAATAAAAATTTTAGAGTTTGAATTTAACTTGAAAATATATTTATATGAACAAATAGAGCACTTGGAGGCAATGGGGGAAAACAACCAATCAAAATATAATCTAAAACAAACTAAAAATTTGCAAAATATTGTGGCAAAAAAGAATCAAAAATAAATTAGAACCCAATTCTTTATTAAAACATTGAACTCATTAACTCCGCGTAATATCTCAAACTTTAAGAATAAAGAATTAACACCTGTGAAAATCGGTGGAATCAGAAATTGTCAGCAGTTTGTGTCAACAGTCTTGTAATGTTACTGGCAAAGTGTCAAATAACTAGTATGGCAGATCCACAAGCTATTTTGATAAACTTGTACAAAGTTCTGTTGATGTTACTCACCTCTCAAGATTAAGCATGAATATTCATCACCCTCAATGACCTGACACCATTTCAAGATACATTAAAAGCAGCATTAGCATCATCACCATCAATTTTTAGTGTTGACTTTCCATGCTTGCATGGGTCAGATGGGATATGTTGAGGCAAATTTTCTATAGCTGGATGCTGTTCCTCTTGCCAATCCCACCTATTCCTTACCCACCAAAAATATCTTCCCCAGTTCAGATATATTTTCAAGAAGACAACAAACAGCAACAACTTGTATGACTGATATTTGTCTACAACTACAGAGCAATTTCAAGACAAGCAAACAAACAAAGGGAGGGAAGGGAGGATGCATGCACACACATAAGCTTCCTTTTAGTTTCTACTAACCAAATTCACTCCCAAAGCTTTGATGCAAAGTAAACTTCTCAATCACAGAACTATACATGACAAAAATAATTAATTAGATCACTGGTATAGTTTCCAAAATGCTTTAAAACATTTCTGTAGCCGCTCTATCCCTGACCAGGCGTAAAATGGTATCTTAAGCCTCATTCTTGGGATATGTGGAGTTTATACACCTTGAAAATCCTCTAGTAGATTTTGAACTCCAAACATTTGATCTGGTAGTTCAATATAATATCTACTTGCTCACTGTTTCCAAAATGTGATTGTACAATTAAGTTAAATTAATAGTCCATTAATTAGTAAAATTGATGGCCATTAATTAGTTTAACTAATATGCCATTAATTTGTTAACTGGAGTTATTATGCTAATGTGTCAATCCACTGTTACTGAAATTACTTAATTTCAGCTTCTAGGTTTGCATTACAACCTTTCCCAACGTCCCATGAGAAAATATAAATTTTAAAAAGCAGTAAATAAATAATGAAATAAAAATGAATTAACAAACGGTTTTGCATTAATTTTTTTGCAACCACAAAAAGATAAGATTATTGATAATGGACTTGTAAAATATTCCCCGATACAAACTTTGTATTGGCTGCATGTGAATCAAAGGAGATTTGACCTTTTAGTAATTAGGTGTAATATTAATGGCGTTAATGTTATCATTTTAAAATCTTTTAATAATGTTATAAAATCAATATTTTTATATGAATATTAAACTAAGAATAAAATATGCTTTGTGTGATTTGCAGATGTTTTCCAACTTCTAAACATCAGTTTTGATCAGATGGAACAAAATTCTGTTTTAAGGCCACTTTCAAATACTACGAGACTAAACCAAAATGAAGTGAGTAAAAAAGATATACAAAAAAATGGTCCCAGGTTCAGTCTTAATGCATGCCACGAGTCGATTTCTTTTGATGGACATAAGGTAGGACTAAACCTGAAACCATGTGGTTGGGAAGCAAACTTCTTCCCATGTAGCCATGCATGTGCTTCCTTCCTTCCTCCTTTGCTTGCTTCCTTTGTGCATTTCTGTCTCTTTGTCTTGAAAGGGCTCAGTAGTTGTAGACAAATATCAGTCATACAAGTGTTGCTGTTTGTAGTCTTCTTGAAAATATATCTGAACTGAAGCACCTTCTTCTATAGCCCTGAGCCAGCCAAAGTCTGGTAAATGGATTTTGTAAACAGAAACTAAAAGAATCCCATTGTATGTATTTATGTGTGTTTCATGTTTGTGTTTGTCCCCACCATCACTTGACACCTAGTTTTGATTTGTTTACATCTCCATAAATTAGCAGTTTGGCAAAGTAGTCTGACAGAATAAATATCAAGCATGAAAAATAAATACTGGGGTCGATTTATTTGACTGTACCCTTCAAGTCGGTGCCCCAACATGGCCACACTCCAATGACAGAAAAAGCAAAATATATTTATTTATTATGTACGTATGTGAGTGTAAGTGTGTGTAAGTTTGTCTCCTTATCTTGACATCGCATGATAATTGTAAACAAGTGTCACTATAATACAAACAGTGTCATTCACTTCTAATATTCTGTGAAAACATGTTCAGCCATGGGAAAATACTGCTTTGCCTGGAAACAGTTAAGGATTGACAACATTCAGCCTCAATAAACTCTATCCTGTCCAAGCAGCATGGAAAAGTGAATGTTGAAAGAATGATGACTTAAGATGATAATTGAAAATATACAACAGGATACAATATCATCTCATGGACTAAAGTAAGTGGTGAAATGAACTCCTTTCATATTCAAATTTTTGGACTTAAGATAATGGTAAATGAAAACTGGTGCTTAGAGATCCACCAGACAGGAAACCCATCCTACAATAATTCCTACAATCTTAAATGTTAGTTACATGTTTAGATATTTGGACATCCAGCAGATTAATTACTGCTAGAGAAGTAAAACTAGGTTTCACAGAGAATCATGTAGCTGGTAGGATTAATTCTGTTGGATGTATCTCATTCTGTAGATTGGAAGTTGATAACAGAAAGGATAACATAAACAACAAAATAAGGTGGCAAATTAGTAGTCATTAGGAAGATAAATAGTACTTTTCTAACCTTCTGTTTCCTGTGTCCAAATCCTACTAAGATTTATACTACCTTTCTTTCAAAGGGATTGATAAATAAAGTACTAGTCAAGTACTAGATTGATTGATTTCTCCACTACCCTTCTTACAATCTATCTCTTTCTCTCTCTCAAAATCAGTTATATGAAGGGGCCAAGAAAGGGAAGCTCACATCACAACTCCACCAATCCTTTCCTCATCACTAAGAAGATGACATGATAAATAAGCAAGTGAGCAACAAGAGAATTTCCAGATTATGCTGTGTTAATGCTTTTGAGACCATCTCTGGTTCTATGATACAAACTTCATGTTTTATAGCAATTTTGATTAAAAACTTGAATCAAAATTTCATGTTAATTTATGCTACAAACACTGGCTTAATAATTACAAAGCTATTTTATTAACTTCTTCACTATTTTCAAAATAAATTGACACAAAAGTAATGTATTTCAACAGAAATATAATTAAGGAACCGGTTTTAAAAGTTCATGTTTTAAAATCAGCAGAGGCTCAGCTAAAAAAAGGCTTAACTATTAGATTGAGCTGATCTGGTATAGTATAAAACAGAGCTAATTAAACAATACAAATATATACTAAGCAGTTCAATATAGATCAAATACAGACAATATGGTCACAGAAAAGTATGTTTCAAATAAACTGATGTATTAAATGTATTTAATAAGTTATTATATTTGAGCTTGTACTCAGATGTTATGTAGTTGGAATATTCAAAGGTTGATGTTAATTCACCCACAGAGTTGGTTAATTAATCCTTCTGATTCCAAACCACTGGAAGCTCCCCTGGTTCATTGCTCTAAAGTGATCAAAATTTAAACCTTGCATCAAAATTTCATGTTAATTTATATTCTAAACACCAGCTTAATAACAACAAAGTCATTTTACTAAACGTTTCATTATTTTCAAAATTAATTGAAATAAAAGCAGTGTATTTCAACAGAAATATGATAACAAAAGAATTAACACTAAGGACATAAGTTTCATCCAAATTCTAATTTATTGGTTGGGGGCTAATAAAATTAAATTGAAACTTTGGAGATTTTTCACCTTGTTATACTTAGGATAACGGACAAGATAACAGATAATATTCCAGACCTTTGGGTGCTTTTAGCAGAGTTTAATCAGTGGTAAACATTGACCTACAAATGTTCAGACTGGGTTTCAGCATTGTTAATCTCACCTGTCAGAGAACTCTACAAAGGTATCCCCAAACTAGTTTATAAAAAAATAAAATAATTAAAAAAATAAATAAATAAAACTATTTTTTGTTTTACTTGTTTCAGTCAGTAGACTGTGACCATGCTGGAGCACTGCCTTGAAGAATTTTAGTTGAATGAATTGACCCCATTACTCAATTTCTTTTTCCTTTTGTTGAGCCTGGTACTTATTCTGTCAGATTCTTTTGCTAAACTGCTAAGTTACAGGGATGTAAACACACCAACACCAGTTGTCAAGTGCTGGTGGGGGACAAACACAGACACAAAGGCACACAGACACAGGTATATATATATATATATATATATATATATATATATATATATATATATATATATATATATATATATATATGACAGGCTACTTTCAGTTTCTGTCTACCAAATCCACCCACAAGGCATGTGGTTGGGAAGCAAGCTCCTTACCAGACAGCCATGCCTGCACCTTTTTTTATAGATTAAGTAGATGCTTAGAAAAATGGTAAATTCTGAGCATCTATATGTTACTCTTTTACTTGTTTCGGTCATTTGACTGTGGCCATGCTGGTGCACTGCCTTTAGTCGAGCAAATCGACCCCAGGACTTATTCTTTGTAAGCCTAGTACTTATTCTATCAGTCTATTTTGCTGAACCACTAAGTTACGGGGGCATAAACACACCAGCATCAATTGTCAAGCGATGTTGGGGGGACAAACACAGGCACACAAACATACACACACACATATATATATATATATATATATATATATATATATATATATATATATATACATATATATGATGGGTTTCTTTCAGTTTCCATCTACTAAATCCACTCACAAGGCTTGGTCGGCCTGAGGCTACAGTAGAAGACACTTGCCCAAGGTGTCACGCAGTGGGACTGAACCCAGAACCATGTGGTTCGTAAGCAAGGTACTTACCACACAGCCACTCCTAAGCCTATAGTTTTAATTAATAACAGGAATGGCTTCATTGGCAAAGACAAAAGCCACAAACATCCTATTTTTCTCCTAATTAATGATAAAATTTCAATCTTATATTAAAATCTTTAAGAGTGCAAATATAAGTAATTAGTAGGAGACCCAATTACATAGATACTGACCTAACTACTAAAAGTTCTCAAATCAATCCTAATAGGCACAGGAGTGGCTGTGTGGTAAGAAGTTTGCTTCCCAACTACATGGTTCCAGATTCGGTCCAACTGCATGACACCTTAGGTAAGTGTCTTCTACTATAGCCTCAGGTCAACAAAAGCTTTGTGAGTGGATTTAGTAGATGGAAACAAAGAAGCCCATCGTTTATATATATATATATAATCCTGTGTGTGTCTTGGCATTTGTTTCCCATCACCACTTGACAACCGGTGTTGGTGCATTTACATCCCTATAAATTAGTAGTTCAGCAAAAGAGACCAATATAATAAGTATGAAGCTTTAAAGAAGGAAAGAGGTACTGGGGTCGATTCAGTCCATTAAAATCTTTCAATGCAGTGCCCCAGCATTGCCGCAGTCTAATGACTGAAACAAGTAAAAGAGAAAAGATAAGATCCTCTGTTCACTGGACAATTTCCTTCATATCAAACAGAAGGTTCCTGAAGAAAAGGGGACAGCTGCAAGAATAGAGTAGGTGGTACTAAAAATAGCTTTGAATTAGTTCCTACTGAGTGACAGAAGGTGTATGAGAGAGAGTGGGAGTGGTCTTCAAGAAAGTAAAATATAGGATAGTATGGTATTTCCTAAACTCAGACAAATAGATCAGTTGTCAAATTGACTAAAAATAGTTATTTGACAGCTATGTAGGTAAACATTAGAATATTGAACAGCTACTGGGCTACTGGTATACTAAAAAGTATGAAAAATAAAAATAATATATAAAGAAAAACAAAATAGGAAAAATTCTTTCTTATATCCACTCAGTTGAACAGACAAAAAACATACACACACATAACCCAATACATATACAAACAACAACAAAGTAAACACATCTGCATTTCTGATATCTCTCAGTTTCTCATTCTTTGTGCGTGAATGTAGGAGGGGGTACCTCTAGCTATTTATTTCTGAAGAGTTGCAGGAAATATGCATATTTTACTATATCCTGCAGGAAGTATTACATGGGAAGAGAACAAAACTAGTCAAATTAGGCAGAACAAAAACGTTGAACTAAAAACAAAACAAAAAAAATTGAAGTTTAACTTTCATTTTACAAGAAAAGATAATTTCTCAGCTGTTGAAAGTATAAAAAAAAGTTAATAATTTACTGAACAAGAAAAGATATATGAAGGAAAGAAAAAACTTGGTATTTTCTATTTAAAACTATAGCCTTACATTTTATGCATTATTCCAAGTCCATTGACCATCTATTTTTTAATGACAGCAATTTTATAATAGTTCAAACAATATTTGCATATATGTTCATCTTATTGTTATTGCTATTTATTTATGTTCTGTGTTTTAGATCTAAACAAGATAGTGTATCCCATCAGAAATATGGTAACAAAATAATTCTGATGGCCTTTTTTACTATACATTTTGTAGGTAAAAGAATTATTATAAGGTATGTAAATGTAATGAATGGAACAAGATGCAAAGGACTTCAAATTACTCTGGTACAGTTTTGAATCATGTACTCTAATTTTAAATTAATTATGTCACAATTATGTAATTATACATTCATTGATGTTTATGTTAATGAACCAGCTGTTGAACACAAAACATGAACTAAATGTTAACTTTTTTGCTTTTATACTAAATATGAAAGGTTGTTTTAGCTAATTATGTACATGCATGCATCCTCTAAACTTGAAGTACATGTTTTAACATATGTAGTCTACTTATAACTTTCAAAAACATGTCTTGTTACATAAAGAATAAACCTCTTAATTAATGGTCTTGCCATGTACATTCAGAACCCAGTTGCAATATGCGTACACACACACACACACACACACACACACAAAATAAAATAAATAAAAATAGTGGGAGTGCCATGACCCTTCTCAATTGAGTTTCTGCTACAATTTCCTTCCAGAAAGTTCAAGATATTATAGTCTAATTATTAAAGAGCAATACATATACACACACCTGTTTCAAGTGGGTACATGTGTGTGTGAGTATGAGTGTGTGTGTGGTGTGTGTGTGTGTGTGTGTGTGTGTGTGTGTGTCAGTGTAAAACAATTTCCTTACACTTGGTTTTTCTTGAATGTCAGTGGCAGTGAAGTGAGATACAATGTTCAAAAGTGCTAGCTTTACTGAGTCAAACTTCAAGGGGGTTTCAGCCCTACCATGCGTCAATTTGTGTTGCCATCCTCCTGGGCAAAACATCATTACTTGCTTCAGTCCTGAACTATCAACAAACCATTATCACTCCAACTTCTGATTTAGATTTCTGTTCCAACAATGAATTCCATGAAACATTCAATCTAGAACAGAGTGTCACACATTATCAATTCAATAACAATCAAGCAGATTACAAACTGACTGGTCAGTAGTTTGTATCCTAACAGGAATGCTGCCCTGCATGTATAGGCAAGATTTTTAGCTTTAAAGTAGCCTACTGTATCCTATTGTAATTTTGTACAGCAGAGTTATAAAACAATTGATGCACTGAAAAATTCACAACTATTTCATTATTTTGCAGTATTGAATAAAATTTATTCTGTGTTTATCACATGAAGATAAAAGGGCTCTGCTAGGATTGACTTGTTCAAAGTACCTTGTGTAAGGACAAAACCTTTGGTTGTTCTGCAATTTAATAGGCTTAGAACTCATCACAACTAATCACCCACTATTCTCTTTAGGGTATCCAGCTGTAAAAACCATGCCAAAAGAGACAGTGGAGTTTGATGCAGTCCTCTGGCTTGTCAGCTCCTGTCAAACCATCCAACCCATTGCAGCATAAAAAATGGGCGTTAACACTCATCATTGCTTTAATGTTCACTTTTTCATGCTTGCATGGATCAGACAGAATTCACTGAGGCAGATTTTCTATGGCCAAATTCCCTTCCTGTTGCCAACCTTGTTTCCAAATAAGGTAATATTTGAATCTAAAAATAGAAGACACTTGCACAAGATGCAGTACAGCAGGAATGAAACCAAAACCACACTACTATGAAGCAAACTTTTTCACCACATAGCCAGCCATAAGAAAGGTGATGCCACCTTTATCCTTTCTTCCTTTCTAGTCAGCAACATGACTACCTTACTCTTTCCCTCTTAACTGACAGACAAACTTTTTCTACATATCAACTACTAACCAGTGAGCCATCCTTGTCACCACCATCACTAGAATTGCTACTGTCTCTGTAACAACCTGTCGGGTAAACGAATAAATATATGTAAATAACATTTCCTTCTTGGAGTTAATTCTTCAATGTTCACTGGTTACTCCAACACAAGAACCTTGAAGTGTTACATTTATACGCTACATTTAGTAGTAAGCTACCTTATATCAAATTGATATGGCACATCAAATCTAGCCTGCTACATATACATTGATGCAATGCAGACATGGCTACATGCCTAACAGGTTTGCTTCCCAAACACATGGTTTTGGATCCAGTCACACTACATGGCACTCCACACAAGTTCCTTTTACTATAGCCCCAGGTGAACAAAGCTTTGAAAATGGATTTGGTAGATGGAAACTGAAAGAAGCTCAGTGTGCGTGCGTGCGTGCGTGCGTGCGTGCGTGCGTGCGTGCGTGCGTGCGTGTGTCCTAATCTTGGCAACCCATGGGAGTTGTAAATGAGTGTCACTATCACACAAGCAGTGTAAATTATTTCCAATATTCCGCATAAGCATATATGGCCATAGGGAAATATTACTTTGCTTGGAAACAGGGTGAAGGTTAGCAACTGGAAGGACATCTGGCCACAGAAAATTTGCCTCATTAAACTCCAACTAACTCATGCAAGCATTGAGAAGTGGATGTTAAAACAATGATGATGATGATGATACATTTTTTTTATCTCCAAAACAAAATGCTTTTCTCAAAATATTCTTTAAAAAAAATATGACAATGTGGCAACGTACTTAATATTGTGCTTAGTCTGGATATTAAAAGAAATTCTTTCATAACAACAAAGGTTCTCCTTATTCTCAGCACATTTTAATCATATTTATCGGAGGAAACTGGAAATGTTATGATGCCGCCTTAAACTCACATTTCCAGAAAAATAGTAAAAAACAGGAAATAATTGAAATTTCAGATAAGGACTAACAACACCAACAGAAATTCACAAACAATTAGTTCTGTTCTTTAAAATAATTTCAACAATATGTAGTTCTTGTTTCCTTGTTGTTTCTTTGAGGGGGAAGGGTCCTTACTGCTTTTTTTTTTATTTTGTCATACTTATTTCTTGCTATTTTGAAATTTTTTTTTTTTAATTCAGAAAGGCACAGGCATGGCTGTGTGGCTAAAAAGTTTGTTTTCCAACCACATAGCATACAGTTTTCTGTTTGCATAGGTTAGACATAATTTGTTGAGGCAGGTTTTGCAATGAATGATGCTATTTGTATCACAGTGACACTCATTTTTACAACTATCACTCAATGTCAAAACAAGCATGCACACACACACGTATGTATGTATGTATGTATGTATGTATGTATGTATGTATGTATGTATGTATGTATGTATGTATGTATGTATGTATGTATGTATGTGTGTGTGTGTGTGTGTGTGTGTGTGTGTGTGTGTGTGTGTGTGTGTGTGTGTGTGTGTGTGTGTGTGTGTGTGTGTGTGCGTGCGTGCGTGCGTGCGTGCGTGCGTGCGTGCGTGCGTGCGTGCGTGCGTGCGTGCGTGCGTGCGTGCGTGCGTGCGTGCGTGCGTGCGTGCGTGCGTGCGTGCGTGCGTGCGTGCGTGCGTGCGTGCGTGCGTGCGTGCGTGCGTGCGTGCGTGCGTGCGTGCGTGCGTGCGTGCGTGCGTGCGTGCGTGCGTGCGTGCGTGCGTGCGTGCGTGCGTGCGTGCGTGCGTGCGTGCGTGCGTGCGTGCGTGCGTGCGTGCGTGCGTGCGTGCGTGCGTGCGTGCGTGCGTGCGTGCGTGCGTGCGTGCGTGCGTGCGTGCGTGCGTGCGTGCGTGCGTGCGTGCGTGCGTGCGTGCGTGCGTGCGTGCGTGCGTGCGTGCGTGCGTGCGTGCGTGCGTGCGTGCGTGCGTGCGTGCGTGCGTGCGTGCGTGCGTGCGTGCGTGCGTGCGTGCGTGCGTGCGTGCGTAACTAAACTTCCAGAAACTAATTTGAATTTTAGCAGAACAAGAATCTCAAACAAAAACTCCAAAACCCTGGGAACATAAGATGCAACAGGTTCACAGTCAACAACAACACAAACAGGCACATCCAGCATATATCCCATCATCAGTTGCTTAACGGATATCATTACAGGCAGTAGCATTCAATGAGGTTAACAGCATCAAAGCACTGCCTAGGAATTAATAGACAAACGGAGACCAAATATTAGCACAATATGTTCATTATATCTACACCTGCTTATAGTTACAAAATGCAAATACAAGCAACAAATATATCTTCTGCTTGTTTCAGTCACTGAGCAGCAGCCCTACTGGGACACTACCTTGCACAGTTTAGTTGAATAAGCTGACTCCAGGACTTTTTTTAAAGTCTGGTACTTATTCTATTTGTCTCTGTTGCCAAACCACTAAGTTACAAGGGTGTAAACAAGCCAACACTGGTTGCCAAGCCATGGGAGGTCAAGCACCAACACACACACATATACAGAACAGGCCAAAAGTTATGCACCAAAACATGACATTTTATTTATATTATGTTATTATTAATATTATCATTATTCCTTTTATTAACAAGTCAGCTTCTTAATCACACAGCTATGCCTGCACACATACACATACATGATGGTCTCCTTTCAATATCTGTCTACCAGATCCACTCACAAGGCTTTGGTCAGCCTGATGTTTTAATAGAAAACATTTACCCAAGGTGCCACATGGTTGGACTGAACCTAAAATGATGTGGTTGGGAAGCAAACTTCTTAACTATAAGCTATGTCAGTACTACATATTACTCTTAACAATTCCTGGATTCACCCAGATCCAAAATATTTTCTTCATTTGTAGATTGAGTGATCTTGTCTAGAAAGCCTAACAGAACACTTGGTGTTGTCTGTCATTAGAAATGCCATGAACAAAGATAAATTAACAATGATAAAAAAAAAAACAGTTACCAATGTTAAGTGTACATTAATGAATAATATGGTGTGAAATTTCAACAGAATTATTATAACAAAAGAGAATGGAAAGAAAGAAAAAAAGAAAATAGTTTATATATCACTGGGTACGCTAGAATGAAATGCTATTTGAAAACAATTATTGAAGACAGTAACTTTTTCATATACACTTACAGACATTCAGAACTAACTGAAGATTTTAGAGGAATCTCCCCCTCAATAAAATTAATTTCAGATCAGCAGAGTTCAGGCTGGTTTTCTATATTTTATTTATACAAATTTGACACTTATTGGTACAAATGTGGCTGTGTGGTTCAGTAGTTTTCTTCATTCCCATTGCATAGTACATTAGAAGGCACTTTTCTACTATAGCCTCAAGCTGACCAAAGTCTTATGACAGAATTTGGAAGGTGAAAACTAAAAGAAACTTATAAGACTTTAAACTGCATACAGTAATGGGGCCTTGGTATGAAAGTTCCAGGGTTTTGAGGAGTGTGGAACCACATCTTAGCCACTATTGTTCTCAGGTTTCCTCTGACCTGGAATAGTAGTAGCACCTGTTAGGATCCCAGCTATTGGTTAATTAGTGTGTGTACTACCCACTTCAAACCCAGGCTATGTCTGCTCTCATAATTAGCAATGACTTGGTCAGTGAATCCTCTGTGATGATCATCAACCAATAGCAAAATGAGCTGCTATCGATGACACAAGCCCAAAGTGTATATACATGTGACTGGGAACCACATGTGAACTTATATTCCCACTGAAACTCTCAACATGAAGTCTACAATTCAACAATGAATGATGACTACAGCCATGGCATCCCTGCTATCCAAAATGCTTTTTTCTCCAAGAGGAGCTTTTGCAAGCTGTATTTTTGAACTGCAGGCAGAAGCATTGCTTTGCCTATTGGAACATTAGGGTCAACTGTCAGATGTGGTCAGCATTCATGAGGGGTATAATGAACTCATTGCTTGGAATCAGCTCAATCCAGCATGGGTGAATGCCACAGCAGGTACAAGTGACTAGTATACAGTGGTACTACTTTTTAATTTTTGATTGGATGAAGAGCAAAACCACCTCTCAAGAAATTTGAACTCAGGATGTACTGTGACAATAACTACTACACAGTATAG
Source organism: Octopus bimaculoides (assembly GCF_046866305.1). NCBI lineage: Eukaryota > Metazoa > Mollusca > Cephalopoda > Octopoda > Octopodidae > Octopus > Octopus bimaculoides. Next base: position 28,087,206 of record NC_142934.1, read on the forward strand.
AGTACAGTATTGAGTCTGACACTACTGTCCATTTCTGTCACTCCTTACTTTACTTGTCTACTGGACTCTATTAACCCATTACTCTAAATATCAGAGAACAGACAAATACATGAAGAAAGAGCGGTACTTTATTTTATCAACCCTGAAATTATGAAAGGCAGCAATAATAATTTCATCCATTGGTCACAAGGGCCCAAGACACCAAGGGCAGTTTAAGGACAAGATATAAAACAGCGGATTAACAATGCAGAGAATAAAACTACACACACACACACACAGATGCACATACATAATACACACAAAAATTACTTCCCCTGTTGCACTTGTACAAATGAAACTTCATTACTTCTCAGCCAGTTCTAGTGATTCAAACTCCATTTCAACATAATTTAACACAGAACACAAGCCAAAAAGGCAAAATTAACAAAATGATAATAATAAAATCACAAGAAAATGGTCTTCCTTAAGGGTTTACTACCTAAGGTAATTCAAAGGGGAGACCCCAAAACTACAGCATTACAAAATATAGTACTCAATGTACTGATTGGCTAGTTGGAAGTGAGCAAGTAACAAACCCATTAGCGTACCTTCATTCTAAGTCAATAATTTAACCCTTTAGCATCCAGATTACTCAGTCAAATGCAATGCTTAACTAATTACATTGTTTTGAATTAATCATGCATTATTTCATAGCTTTCAGATTTCAATTATGTGATTGTCTATTTATAGAATGACATTGGAAGGTTAAGTGTAAGAGGCTAGATCAAGCCAGTTGAAATATAAAGCAGGTAGAATATTTTGGCCAAAGATGACCCAGTTTAAAAGCTAAACAATGAATAAAAAAAAGAAACTATGCTTGAGCAGCATACTGACGTCAAGATGTAGGAACAGAAAAGTAAAAATGGATAAAAACCTGTAGATTAAAAACAAAACAGAAATAGCATCTAACATCCAACGTTTGTGAAAAAATACACTTGTAAACAGTGATTTATTTTTGTGTTTCTTATTTATTTATTTATCCAATGACTCAGTCCTTGCAAACATATGGCGAGGAAAAACTAAAATAAGGAATGTGTCCTGACATTTCAAATGAACATCATCATCAAAGGAAATTACAGGAAAATTATCATTCATGACTTAATTTACACATTCAATTTTACAGAAGTGTTGGCAGGTATATATATATTATATATAGACATACACACACACACACACACACCAATGTGTTTGGGAGTGTGTGTGTGTGTGTGTGTGTGTGTGTGTGTGTGTGTGTGTGTGTGTGTGTGTGTGTGTGTATGTATATATATATATATATATATATATATATATATACTCAAACACAGGATAATGCTAATAATATAGCCTGAACAGGATAAGCTACCGTTATTTTGCAGAAAAAACGCCAACACTTTTTTCTGCAAAATAGGGGTAGCTTATCCTGTTCAGGCTATATTATTAGCATTATCCTGCGTTTGATAATTTAAAAATCACTTCTTTAACTTTCTAAGACATCTCAACGGTTCTAAAAGCAAACTTCATTTGTTTGTTTACGTTTATTGTAATTTGAATTTAATATATATATATATATATATGCATGACAGTATAATTAATAATAAACCATCAAAAGCACAAATATGCAAATTAGGCTCTCCATCAGAGTGCTAACCTAATTCAGAACTGCTTTATAAGTAGCTGATAATGCTACTGATTAAGAAGAAAACTGGGTATGTTTTCTCTGAGGAGTAGTCTACAAAATGTGAAACAGTCCATCAGGAGACGCCCTCCCACTTTTTTTCCACATATCAGTAGTATAGAAGGAATGTATTTACATTGATATTTAACCTGCAGTGAAGTTCTGTAATATCGAAATTATATATTTTTATTATCATTATAATTACAATAATAATAATAATTAACAAAATAAGTAAAATCCAGGCAATCACCTCAGCAGCACTTCATTCAGGAATCTAGCTAGCCTAGGAATTTAATAATAATGTAAAGGTTACATCTTTTAATTAACCAAAGGAAGATTGTTTGTACTTTGGTCAATTATTAAAAGAGCACATCGTCAATCCAAGGCATGTATATCAAGTAGATATGTTATAATCTTAACAGAGTAAATAACAATAATTTAAATTGAGGTAAAGAGAAGTCAAATCAATGTCACATATGTTTTGGTGAACGAACACACTTATTTCATATAACATGCAATTCATGCAAATAAATTTAGCATTCATTTACTTCAAAAAAACAATTTGAATTACAATCAAAATTTTTGGCTTTACTTCCACACACACCAGCTTAATTTAATTTGTTCTTAGTCGAAAGACATCTATTGTTAATGTTCTGTTATTTGTATTTGCGTACCGTTTCTCCGTTTTTTCCATCCTTGTTTTCATATACATTCACTGCTTTCTTCCAAGGAATCTAGTGCTCTTAGATTAGTTTTTCCTTATGGCTGGCCAGATTGGAGCAAACTTGAGTATAACCAGCCGAAATTGTAAAGAGAATCTGGAACTCAACTGAGGAAAGAAAACTCCAAATGACCCATCCTTGTTTTCTTTGTATCGTCTCTCTGGATGTTTCGTTGTCCTGTTTTTTGTATCGCCTAACTGTCTGGATGATTTGTGTTCATGTCCAATTTCATATTTTATATATCTATACATATATATATATGTATGTATGTATGTAAATGTTTATGAATTTGTTTTACAGAATTCTTGATGTGAAATCGTGTTGAACTGTTGAAACAGATATTGTTATATTTGAGGATGGTCATATTTTTGCCAATTAAACACATGCATTATAATACTTGGTCTTCAACTTCAGCTTTATAATTATCATTATCTTTGTATCCTTTGTGTAAGCTCTTTTGTTACACATCCTGTGGCCTCTTTGGCAACTCTTTATCCTATGTGTCTCTTCTTGTTCTGTTTAGTCCACTCTGTCCATTCTGATGTGTGACAAAAGAGCTTAGATAAAGGACACTAAATAATAATAATAATAAAGCTAACGTGAAAACCAAGAATATAGTGTGTTTGTTTAATTGGCCAAAATATGACATATATATATATATATATATATATATATATATATATATATATACTCACATAAGCATACAAACATGCATATACACATACATATATATTATACACACATATACATACATACATACATACATACATACATGCATACATATATAAATATAGGTGCATGCATGGAGAGAGAGATTATATTTTAATATGTGCTTCCATATATGAGCACATCTATGAATGTATGATGTGGAAATTACATACAAGAGTTTATTTGTTTGGCCTTCTATACGTTATTATGTATGTGTTATCATAAACAGATCTAAATGGTTGAAACCTGTATAAAGGAATTATCAGTGACAAGCTAAAAAGATATAGATATTGACTAGTGACAGCGTTTTAGCAGCTGAACTGGGGATACAGAAATTTAATCTATCTATAAAGCATTTTATACACTGTGTGTGCATGTGAGTGTGTGTTTCCATCATATGTGACAATATGCATAGTGTATTTGAGTATGTATGTAGGAAGCCTACATAATACAATAGCATAAGTATGGGATGAAGGCTTTATATAGATTCGTTCATCTAAATATATTCAGGTGTGTCTGTGTGCACAAAGACATAGATGAATGTGCGTGGAGGAAGAGTAATTATGTTCTAAGTGTCTTTATGAGAGGAAGATGAAATGTTGTGATATACATGCTTATTTTCTCAAGGACATTAACCATACAAATGAAAGTGACTCCAACTGAGAACCAAAAACTGAATCGAACCCTAGTTTCAAGAACTCACTGTTGCACACTAGCAGCTGTCGTAAACACACGGGGGAGGAGTAACACAAGCAACACGTAGCAACCCACACAGAGTAACAGACAGAATGATACATAAATAAAAACAGTTTGATAGATAAACAGCGTCACATAGATGTAAACAAGAGATATAAAGTTGGCAAATACACATAAATACACAGGTTAACAGATAAACAGATGTATGCAGAGAACTATAAGGGCATACATACACACATACATATACAACTTTTAGGGCAAATAAACAAGGGTGATACACACTGATAGATAATAGTAATAATAATAATAGTAATAAGAAGAAGAAGAAGAAGAAGAAGAATGATGATGATGGTGATGATGATGGTGATGATGATGATGATTTCAAACTCCGGCACAAGACCAGAAATTTTGGGGGAGGGGGTATGTCAATTTGAACTCAGAACGTAAAGCCAGAAGAAATGCAGTTAAGCATTTTGTCCAGCATAGTAATGATTCTGCCAGCTTACTGCCTTAATAATATTAATAACAATAATAAAAATGATAATAATAATGGTTTCACATTTTGGTAGAAGGCCAGCAAATTCAGGGAAAGAGGTTAGTCGATTATATTGACCCCAGTGCTCAACTAATACTAATTATACAAGCTCTGAAAGGATCAAAGCTAAAGTCAACCATGGCAGAATTTGAACTCAGAACATAAAGATCCACAAAAGATGCTGCTGAGCTTCTTGTTCAATGCACTAGCAATTCTACCAACTCAGTACCTTTAATGGTTTCTGATTTAGACACAAGGTCAGCAGTTTCGAGGGGAAGGGGAAGCCGAGACAATCAACCCTGGCACTTAACTGGTACTTTATTTTATCAACCACACAGGGATAAAGGCAAAGTTAACCTTCTGAAACATAAAGCACGGGAAGAGACACCACATGGTATTTTGTCCAATGTCCTAACCATTCTGCCAGCTTGTCATCCACCCATCTAAATAAATAATATACTGAAACTATGCCTGTGGCGGATTTTGAATTAAAACTTTATCAACTAATAATCCATCCCTTATTCTCTCATTAGTTCACTTCTGCCATTAATAAAGCTATTATAATTAATAATGACTCATTCCTTTCTTTACAGAGCAATTAGATATTTAAATATTAATTCTGTATTCATTAATACTAGTATTAGATTGGGAATACTTTTCATTAACTAAAAGACTGTGCTAAATGAATAAATAAATAAATAATGTTATGTATTTCAAGATAAATACTAAAAACAAACAAACAAAAGAACTATAATGAAATAAAAGCTAAAATAAAAAAAAAGATTGCAGCTAAGTTATGGAAGACATTATGGAAGACCAAAATAGGACTTTGACATTGTTATTTCTTCACAGTTGTCTATTTGTTTGAGAGACTTATGTAAATAATCAAGAATAAACACACACACCTACCCTCCACACAGATACACATGTGCATGTACACACACGTAAGCATGCATGTACACACACATAAGCGTGCATGCACATGTGTTTGTGCCCACATATAAGAGCACACACAGAGAAGCCATTATGCTGTCTTACTTCCTAAAACTAAGATACACACACAAACTCTAGTGAAAGTGTATACTTTATACTGCAAACTGTATTAAACACATGTATGCACAGCACCATATTCTTATACAGATACATAGAAAATCTTTGTACACACACGCGCGCTTTTTTTATCTTCATATTGCTTGCTTTGTCTTTTTTCTGGGTTTTTTGTTGTTTTTTTTCCTAGTAATACCTACATTCAAATACTTCCTTCTACTCTGATTCTGAAAACACACACACACAATTCCAAAACAGGAATTCCACACTTCATCATAATCACTTGGGATGAACCAAAAGGCTGAAACAGCCAGCAGATATTTTTGGCTTTCACCTCATTCGTCATCCAAATAAAATTGCAACAGCCTGTTGCCTAGATAGAAGTCAACATTCGCATGGAAGCTTTCCTAAATATTAACCTTTAACTGACCTGAACAAGAGATGTTCATCCATCTATTGAAACTACTCTTCTTGCTGATAATCTTTCTTAATAATTGATGGAACAGAGATCTCCTTTCAAAAATAGATATGGGAAATGTCTGTGAAACATAAAATCCCAGCAGGTTTGCTGTGATAAACTAGAGTGATATAATACCCTAAATGACAAAAAAAAAAAAAAGACTGAATTGATGGTCCCCAAGATAATTTTCTAAAAAGGAGTAAACCTCAAAGTGGTGATGGAATGATGATGGTGGTGGTCATTATAGCAATAGTAGTGATGACTATTAGATAGTAAAAGAACAGAGATGTCTTTGAGGAGAGGATTTCATTTTTTATTAAAATAGCTGAAGTAAGAAAATCAACTTCCAGAAGGAAGATAGAACTGAGTGCCTTGTCCAAGTTATAATGCAATGTTTATCATGGGATATCAACTTACAAATTAAGCACCAGGAAAGTATTACCTAGATTGTTCTCTTGAAATATATTGGAATGGAAGTAAACAATAGGTGCAATCTACAGACTGGATATGACATTTTTTGAATCTCGTCTAGAATCACTACATGATAGCATGCCATGTTTGGTTATGAGAGATTCTATGCAGCAATCAACTTGTTTAGTTTGCTGCCTATATTGGGTTTATAGTGTTTTATGGTAAATACAAATATGCATAAATAATAGAAGTAAGTAAAGAGGCCTCCCTGAATGTCAAACAGATGTGATTTCAGGAATTTATTAAAAGGAATGGAGATTGCAGCTTAGTGTTATGCATAGTGAAGGTGCATGGCTCAATGGTTAGAACATTGAGCTTACGATCATGAGGTTGTGAGTTCGAATCCCGGACCGGGCTGCGTGTTGTGTTCTTGAGCAAGACACTTTATTTCACGTTGCTCCAGTTCACTCAGCTGTAGAAATGAATTGCGACGTCACAGGTGCCAAGCTGTATCGGCCCCTTTGCCTTCCCTTGGATCACATGTTTAAAGATTCAGTTGTTAATTAATATGAAGGAAACCAAATAATTATAAAAGGAAAGTAAAACTATCTGAATCCCCATAATTTGTATGCAAGTATCCAAAAATGCTAAAAACAAATAACAAAAAGAATATATCTAAAAAAATTAGTTTTGTTCTAACACAGGATTTAATCCTTTAGCATTCAGATTATTCTGTAAAATGTAATGCTTATTTATTCACATTGTTTTGAATTAATCATACACTGTCTCATAGCTACAAGATCTCAATGGCATGATTGTTTATTTATAGAATGACATTGTAGCATAAGTGTAAGAAGCTGGATTTGGCCATTTTGAAGATAAAATTCGTAGAATATTTTGGCTGGATATGGCCGATTTAAATACTAAAGGGTTAAAATGTTTTACCATGTTGACAGCTTCTTCTCCCTATTTATTATGTTATAATCCAACATACTACACTACAACATCTCAAGGAATATTATTCAGCTCTCTGTAGGCTCTCTTGACTTTAGATTAAACCTTACATCATCCATTACTCAGAATACCACCCAAATTAAACTTCTGCTTCACCTGTTTTCCTTCCTGAGATTCATAATCATGCATCTCTCACACACACACACACACACACACACACACACACACACACACACACACACACACACACACACACACACACACACACACACACACACACACACACACACACACACACCTACAGTTTCTCGTCAACTACTACTACCACTACTACTGATTCTTCTCAGTAATATTTCCAATTAGCAAAGAAATGAGTAGGTGTAATATAAATACAGGCTTGTAGCATTCAGTGAAACTTGAACCTTCCAACTGTTTGGGTGGTCTCATTGAATAACCTTTAGGAGAAAACTTAAAGTCTAAAGCTAGCAGTAAAATGAAAACAAAAAAATCCTTAGTATTGAAGAAATAAACATGGTTACATTTGCAAAATGAACTTCACAATTTTCAGATTTAGAAAATGGCATATTTACAGGATAGAGAGGTTCAGTATCAATGACAAATAAAATTACAACTCACTGAGACACAAACATAGAATGGTTCTGTGAACTGTGCTCATAGTAGCAGCACTAAATCAGAAAGTGAGCTTGTTTCTTTAAATGATAGAAACAAATTATTCCAGTTAAAATCTTAGTCATAGACACAGAATCCTTGATATAGACCCAACACAAAAGGAATTCTAACAGCTAAAAAATCTATGAAACAAGTTAGCTCAAAATACAGGAATTAGAAGCAATGCAATAACTAGAGAATAAAATGCTGGTTTAAAATACATTCTTCATAAGTAGTTTGATGGTCTAAAATTCTGAACTAAGACAATTATATTTATTCAAGATGTATAAATACTCTTTCTTCCTATTTTACATTGTTCTCTTGTATAAACATATAGCTGTTAGATAGTATTATTTTGTTCTTTACATAAATTTTGCTTATTTCTTTTGCCTGACTAAACAAAACCAGGTTCCACTCCTACTTCACAAAAGGAAGGGAGTCTAGTGAAAAGAAATTTACTTCAACTGCCCTACCCATATAAGCATGAAAACAGTGGCTGTAAAACTAAATATAAGAGGTATTGAATCCAATGAAAATAATCACGTTAGTATGAGTTAAGAGAGCCAAGTTTTACACTAGTCTACTATTTGAAAAGTCAATAGCTTATATCTTGTCACCATATTAACATTGTGTTACTTAATCACTTGCTGAAAATAATATAGCAGTATATAATTCATTGCCTCACATAGTTGATGAAATGCACTGTACACTACATGTCTGAGACAAGTCATTAATAAAATTACAATCTTTGAGACTATTAATTTCATCTTTAGATATGAGACATATTTATAATATTACCTACAGTACATTTTAATTACTTTAATTTCTGATTATCACAAAGCACTCAGCAATAACAAGATGCTAATCTTTCACCTGCTGGACAGACACACACTTATTTGAATGTTTGCTATGAATTCAGATCAAAAGGCTGATAGCCTTTTGTGGCCTACACATTACTGTAGATGTAAATGTCTTATCTCTGAAGACAGATCACTCATTAAAAAATTTGCAATCATAAAGCTAGGTAAAAACATACCCTTAGGCAACAGAAGAAATGAAATGCCAACGGAAAACCAAGTTTGTAACCTAGTTTCTATTTTCAGCTGCAATAAATGTCATCCCCCACTGCTAATTACCACGAGAAGAATATAAGAATCAAAGCTTCCATGACTTACTTTATTTTAGAAATTATAAACTTTATACCTGGTTGGAGGCAACAGGAAACCAATCTGGTGTACTTTGCCTAGAGAAGATATGCTCAAAAAAGGATACACAGCTAAAAGAAAAGTAAACTTGGATAACTGAGTTAAAACTAGATCACACCTGGCATATAACATTTGCTGAATCACTTATAAGTAGCATCAATTTTGTTATTTTAGCCTCTTATTGGTTTCAGTCATTGGGTTGTGGCCATGCTGGAACAATTCTTCAAAGGTTAATGTAAAGAGACATAACTATACAGTTTTTATGCCATTATACTTGCATGCATATTATTTAACTAAAGTACTGAAATTTGTGTGCAGATAAAGTGTAACTAAATATGCATATTTTAACCCTCACACATGCTAAATACAAGATTGTAAGTAGTAGACATAAACTTTACATATCAAATGAAACAGAATCCAAGGAGACTAGTGGTAACAAGATTGGATGATTTAGAAAAAAAATGAACAGAAAAAAATGAGGAGTTAGGAGGATAGGAGCGAAAAAAGAAAGACAATAGAGTTTTATTTAAGAAGTTGGCAGCATTTAATGAAGAAAGCAAGACATCTTGAGCTTGCATAGATAGACAGGAAGTAGTAAGGGAGAAAAAAATTATGTGGGAAGGGTAGAAGGAAAGATGAACAAAATAAGAAAGATAAGCAAACAAGGATAGAAGGAGTAATTAAGGTGAGAAGGAGCAGACAGATAAAAACAGGATTATATATCTAAGAAGAGGTGAAAGAGTAGAAAGAAAACAATTCATTTAAACTTGTCAATGGTATAGTTCAGAGTTTGGATATGAAATGGTTCTTCTGTTTCCCTTGAGTGTACTGAACCATGATATGCAAAGGTGCTGTCTATCAAATTTCCCTTATAGAGCTGTTTTAGGAACCACGTGACTGCAAAATGAACTTCTTAACCACAAACCCAAGCAAGCAACTCTAGAAAGATATTTGCAAATCTTCACACATGGGAGAAAATTTACTAATTCCTTCAGATAAGGAAGAAAACAAACTTTTTTCATTTTTTGAAGATATGGTAGATTTGATAAAATCAATAATCAATATCAGTATCTGGTTTGGCAAAAAGAAATCAAATATTTTGTAGTGGAAACAGAACATAACTGGTTACTGTTGTTGTTTAGCTCCCAAGTATAACCTGATGTAGCAAGCCTATGATAGAAAACATGACTACCTCATTTTTCCCCAAGTACATTGGGCCAAAAACTTACATTATCCCATCAGTCCACCCACTAAGATGAGTTTACTGGTTACAGTACACAGGTAGGGTGCCAATTGAAGGAGATATAACTGCCATTTTTAACAGGTTCATTAACTACATAGAAGCTCCTTCATTGGCTTGAACAGGTAAAACCTATTACCAAAGCATATTTCATTGGACCCTAAGGTTGATAAAAAGTAAATTTAATTTGATGAAAATAAATTCTGTAGTGCTTTTAGTCTGAAGCTTAAGTGTTTGGGCTATATTCATTGATTAAAGTAAAATATTATTTAAACGCTTGAACAACAATTGATTCAAGTTGTTTAAAGTGAAGAGAAAGACCCAAAGAAACTGGTGATGGTCTGTATTAGCTATTAGTGTGCATTAAAAGTTCAAAAATGGAATAAACTGAATATTCTAAGGAAAATGAAAAACAGAAATTTGTATAATGGCTTTCTTTATTATATCATTAAATTATTTAACTCTTTTGTTAACATATTTCTGTGGAAAAGTACAGCCTTTGTTTCAAAATAATGAATTTATAAAATAACTTTGTTGTTATTAAACTGATTTTCAAGACAAAAATTAACATGGAACATTTAACAGTTTCATCAAAGGTTTAAATTTAAATTACTTCAAAAACAGGGAATTTGTTTCATAGAATTAGGGACAGTTTCAGATGAGATGGTATCAAAAATCTTTAAGCTTATCATTACTATTCACACAATGTTGTTTTGAGTTAGTAAAAGTTAGGTTGAGTGTGATATGTTCCGATGGCAATAAATAAATCATTTCATTGGTACCATCAGAGAAGATCACTATCCAGCAAAGAGTGCCACCTGAAATTCTACATTTTTGTCCTCCTCCTCACAGAAAAAACAATATTTTCCACTTTTGAACTATCGGTACGTCAGCTCCAGGATTTTGAATGGTTACATCTGATTCTGAGTTATATAAAAATATCTTTCTTCAATATTTGCTACTTCTGAAGAGTAAAATATTTTGGTGTGACAGTATACCAAACCCAACCAACTACCATCACATTTAAGATAGCAAGCAAGCATTAGCAGCAGGATTCAGAATTAGTGGTACTTATGTAGCAACTTTAGAGTCAAAATTAGTTAGCTGAACAGTACCTTCAGATAAGAACCGCACACAATCAGCTGACACACTCTTCAGCTATTCAGCAACAGATGGGCATTATCAAGCATGATGATGGTATGATGGAGTGATATGGTGCTACAGTAAATTGACAGGAAATCTAAACCAACCAGTATAAGTTGTGTGACTAAAATAACATTGTTTTCATGCTAGGAAATGAACAAAATATGTAAATAAATAAGAACAAGAAACAAAAATAAATATAGAACTCACAAACAAGGAAGATTATTTCTGATTAAATAAGTAAGCAACCTGAAATATTTATTTTTACTACTAAAAGCCTTTCAATTTCAAGAACTGGAGAGAAAACTATTTAGCCTAATCAAAGATGTCTTTCTTGAGCCAAAGATCAGAAATAATAGCATCATAGTTTGTTAACATGTGTAGAAGTGGGCTGTGCTAGATTATAGTTCTTTAGCCATGAAAGGAAGTGGGTAACATTCTGTCAACACGTAATGAATGTTTAAGTGTATAAAGAGTATTACCATAAAGGTTTAATATTTAAACCACATGGTGCAATAATGTTGCAATGAAAAGACAATAAAGAACAGTAATGGTATGAAAGAGAAGATAGATCTAGCATTGATACTGATGAAAGTAATTTTCAGTTTAAATTGTTTGATATGAGTGAGTGGGGATGAAGAAGTGTAGATAGCTAGATTTAACCATTTAGCATTCAGATTACTGTCAAATGTAATGTTTATGTATTCATATTGTTTTGAATTAATCATACACCACCTTATAACTTCAAGGTTTCAATGATATGATTGTTTATTTTTAGAATGACATTGTAGGGTAGGTGTGAGACACCAAATCTAGTCAGTTTGAACATAAAACAGATAGAATATTTTGGCTGGATACAGTTGGTTTAAAATACTAAAGGGTTAAATAGCTAATAGTCAGAGGAACCCACAGTAAGTAGGGTCAAATATATTTAGTGAAGATGACATAGATCTAGCAATGCCTTTGTAGTATCTAAGAGAAAAAACATCAACATTTCAATATCTACTTTTCAATGCTTGCATGGGTCAGACAGAAATCATTGTGGTAGATTTTCTACACCTAGATCTCTTTCCTTCATCAGCTTTCACTTGTTTCCAAGCAAGTCAATATTTTTCTATGACCACATGTTTTCATTGAAGACCGGAAACAAATAATGTTGCTTGTACAACATTGACACTTGTTTGACAACTATCACTTGATGACAAAACAAGGAGACATAAACACACACAGCCATAATTGGAACAGTTAGATGAGGAGCCACTGATTGTTGTGGTGGCAATAGAAGCCTTAGATGTAACCTAAAATATATTTGTGCACATACATCATGTGTAAGTGTGCTAACCCGGAAAATTCAGATTATTACTGAATACAGTGCTGTCTTATCAAATACTGGGGTCTTGAAATTCGCCTGTCACATTTTCAACAATAACATTTATCAATTCACAGTAGATCTTCATTTAATCGAGTTAAGACATCATTAGCTAAAAGCAATGTTTTAACAATTTTTTCCCAAAAAAGGGAGAAATCTTTGCAAGTGAGAGGTGATAACAATTTCATCCAATGAACAAACAGTACTGCAGAAAAGTAAGAAAATCTAGACAAGCATAAACATAATATTTACTGGCGAGGACGGGGAGGAGAATGGAACCACCCCCCATAAATTCTAAATCCTAGTCAATTATCTCAATGCAAAAGAGTATTTCAAGGAGACTAACAAAAAAAATTAGTTCTATCAAAACAAAAAAAAAGGGTGACATAAAAATTGGGATCGTTGCTGATGCTTACATGTTTAATGTTCACAAGCTGCCAAAACGGACTTTTTATTGTCTTTTACTGTTCGTGTTGTTTAAACACTTTTCATATCAACCTGCTTGTGACTGCATCTGATTCTGTGACATAAATTTCCTGCTTAAAGTTATCTAAATTGAAAATCTATCAAAATTTCATGTTAATTTATGTCCCATACATCAGGTTAATAAGGACAATGTTATTTTACTAAATTTATCGTTTTTTTTCTTTTACTTGTTTCAGTCATTAAACTGCAGCCATGCTGGGGCACCACCTTGGAGAATCTTTTAGTCAAATGAATTGCTCTCCAGTACTTATTTTTTAAAGCTTGGTACTTATTCTATTGGTTTCTTTTGTCAAAGTACTAAGCTATGGGGACATAAACATACCAGCACCGGTTGTCAAGTGGTAGTGGGAGACAAACACAGGTACAAAGACACACAAACACACACACAAACACGCACACACACACATGCATATATGATGGGCTTCTTTTGTCTACCAAATCTACTTACAAAGGCTTTGGTCAGCCCAAATATAGAAGACACTTGCTTAAACTGCCATGCAGTGGGACTGAACTCAGAACGATATGGTTGGGAAGCAAGCTTCTTACCACACAGCCATACCTGCACCTATTTTTGATTTATTTTAAAAATTAATTGAAACAATGACAGCATTTTTCAAAACAAATAAGATAAAGAAAGATTTTAATATGACAAGATGAAGAAGAACGAAACCAAAATTGAAGTATATAATTCTCAATTAATGATCAACTACTTTTCTAGAATATAACCTAACTCAATTGATTTGAGCTGACTGGGGTTTACAATAGATCAAGTAATACACTCATTCAAGTGTAATAATATACTCTTGCTGTAAAATGTTTATTCAAGTAAAGCTATAATTAGTAAAAGCTAGGTCAGTGATAGTACTTGCAAGAGTAGTCAGAAGAGAGGTGGTTGCAATGTAGTGGGAAGAAGATAGAATTAGGAAGAAGATAAAGCTTTTCTAACTTTTTCATGTACATTACTGTCCTGAGCTATTCCAGATAAAAAATCTAATAACAGCTGTTACTGCCTTTAATTGATGAGAATAAAGATAATTAATCATGGTAATGATGGCGATGAAGATAATGATAAAATAAACACATTGGTTACAATCTATGAATTTATGCCCAACATACAGGTAATAAATAAAAAAATTGCACACATACAGTTATGATTGTTTAGTTAAGCTTGATTTGCAGTCACATGGGTCCAAATTCATTTCCACTTGATTAAGTGAAAGCTATGGTGTAGAGGCCTGTCATGTGTGTATACAAAAAACACACACACATATCAACATCAACATCCTTTAATGTCTGTCTTCCACGCTGGCATGGGTCAGATGGTTCAACAGGATTCAACAAAACAGGATGTGGCTGTGTGGTAAGAAGCTTGCTTCCCAACCACATGGTTCCGAGTTCAGTCCTCTACATGGCACTTTGAGCAAGTGTCTTCTACTATAGCCTCATGCTGACCAAAGCCTTGTGAGTGGAATTGTTAGACAGAAACTGAAAGAAGCCTGTCATATATAAAGTTAGCAGGGGTGCTGCTTCAGAAAATTTGTAGCCTTTGTTTTAATATTGTGTAAAATGAAACAAACATATAAAAAGAATATTTATATATAAACTTGATTGGTTCACATTTTAGCCACTGACGGGAAGTGTGTTTAATTTATTCACTGAACATCACTGCAAATTCCCCCGTGTTTTTCAAAAAACACCCCTAAATCACAAAATAATGGGAGAAAAATTTGCCCTATTTTACAAATCCTGGCAGCAATACTGAAACTGGAAGCAGGATAATAATCAAATCCTACACTTTATCACATTCAACAATATAAACATGTTTTTAAGCACAACACACACAGAGTCAAAAAGAAACACTACCTTTCATCAGCGCTGTGTGAATGACAGTGCTGTCTCTCCCTAGCATGAAGCTTCCTATCTTGGACATGTGAGCATGCACACAACAGCCAAACACATCACTGGAACTGTGAAGCCCACAGTTCTATACATATAGATATCCTTTTTAATACCAACTCACCTGAGACCACCTGAGTTTGTTCTATGATACAAACTTCCTGTTTTGAAACTATCTAAATTAGAATGTTCCACCAAAATTTCATATTAATTTATATTTCAAACACCAGCATAATAATGCTTTCTATTTATTATAGACACAAGGCCTGACATTTTGAGGTGAGAGAGAAACTGGTACTTATTTTATTGACCCTGAAAGGGCGGATGAAAGGCAATGTTGGCAGAATTTGAACTCAGATTGTAAAGACGGACGAAATGCCTGTAAACATTTTGTCCAACATGCAAACAATTCTACCAGCTCACCACCTTCAAACACCATCTTAATAATGACAGCTATTTTATTAAGTTCTTCATTATTTTCAAAATTAATTGAAACAAAGGCAGAATATTTCTACAGAAATATAATGACAAAAGTGTAGTTAACCAGGAAGATCAGCTGAACACTTTTGAGCCATAAAGTTATGCAGACTTTGAAAAAGGAGGATGGTGTATGAGTAGGCAAGCTGGGAAGTGTTGGTTACGAGAAAGTTATCAGAGAGCACTACAATTCTTCAACAGCAATGAATGCTGGGAAAGAAGAATGCACAGGGTGGGTGGGAGTAGAGAGAGAGAGACAGAGAGAAAAAGAGAGAAGTACTAAGAGAAAACGAGAATTAGGTAGACATTATGGCCGTCTGTTCAATCACTACCATATTTACTACATAGGGCAACATATTGGCAGAACTAAATAAATGCTTTGCAGTGTTTAGTTTCATCTTTCAAAAATCTGACATTGAATCTCACCAAAATCAACTATTCTTTTCATTTCTATAGAGCAACAGAAGCATCTGGAGGTGGGGATGAGGTACAATTTACTGATGATCACTAATATGCACCATCCTACCCCAACAAAAAATTATACCCTCTATATTCTTAAACAAGTGTAGCATTCAGAATAAATAGCTTGGATTTTTTTTTTTTTTTTTATTAGTCAGAGATATCCAATAGGTCAACAGGTAAAATATAAAACACAACTAACTTCAAGATGGAAGATAAAAATTGGAAGATAAAAATTATGACACTCTTGCCTTTCCATAGAATGTTACTATTGTAAGTAGAGTAGGTAAAATAATATAATTATGATGGGGTATCAATGTTACAGACACAATTTCAAATAACAGGGAAAATGGAAATTATGAGGCTCTTGCCTTTCCATAAAATGCTACTTAATATAATTTTCAATAGAGAATCAAAGCTACAGACAGCTTGTCTTGTCATCAACTTATTTTCTCCTTACGACACTTGCTGCATTAGTATTATACGGAAGTTTATTTAGCAGTTTATTTTACTGTTAAATTAACCTGAAATTCGATGTCATATAATTTTATATCAAATAAAATATGAAGCTGGACATGGTGCTAGGATAATGATAGAATTAGTAAAAATGGGACTGCTGTGAGAGAACTTCTCTGGCGGCCTCAAGTCACAAGTAGCACTGTAACACAAAAAATACTGATACTTTCTCTTTATCTTCAGCATGACTAAACTACCAAAACTTATTATTAGTAACATCATTATCAGTTAGAGGAATGAGGAGGTAGAAGTGCTAAAGTGATGGACAATATGACATACAATATTTAGTTATACCCCCACCACATTCTAAGTTCAAATCATCTGGGTGGTTGGATGCTTTTTTATCCTCTGGAAGTTAAACTTTATTAGTGTAGTAATAGGGCTGACTTGACAAGCAACAAAAAAGTGTGGCCTTCAGCCAATATAGATATTGTTGACTTTGCCTTTCATCCTTCCGGAGTCAATAAAATAAGTACCAGTTGAGCACTGGAGTCAATGTAATCGACTTGCCCCTTCCCTCCAAAATTTCAAGCTTTGTTCCTATAAAAGAAAGGATCATTATTATTGAAGAAAACTGTTGGTTTTATGCTGCAATTAGAAATAATTATTTGCAGAATTTGTTCTGGTTCTTTACAGTGTCAGTTCAAATCATGTCAAAGTTAACCTTGCATTTCATCTTTTCAAAGTTGATAAATTAAATAAAGTACCAGTCAAGTATTGGAGTGGATAGCATCAATTAACTTCTTCCCACTAAAATTGCCGATATTGTGCTAAAATTTGAAACAATTATTATTATGTTGATGAAATAGTAGAGAAGCAAATAAAAAGCATTCAGTATTTTAGTTCCACTTTAGAGCAACCTTAATGTCACCTTTACCTTTTATCTACCCAGGTAGTGATTCTCAAACATTTTTAACTCTCTCCCTCTCCTTTTACTAACAATTTTTCAACACCTCCTCACTACTATTCAGCAAAATTGAATACACTACAAAAATTACAGCTGACAGGTCAGTGACCATTATAAGTATACCAAGAATGTTAAAACAACATTCAACTGTTATCACCAGATGATTTTGCACACACAACATAAATTAATGTATATATGTATATATCATGCCACCCAATATCCTCCTTTGTCAATAGCTTCCATACAAAATTTTTCACTGCTTACTTTCTCGGGGATTAACTAAGTACCAGGTATGTACTGGAGTCTATTTAGTCATCTATACCTATACCACTACATATGCAACATTGTGCCATACTTTCAAAAACATTTTCCATTATCATCATTTTAACATTTACTTTTTCATATCCGCATAGGATAGATGAGAGCATGTTGGTGCCGAGTTTTCTATGACCAGATGTCCTTCCTGTCAACAAACTCTGTTTCCAAGCAAAGTAATAGCTTCCTATTGTATCCAACAACAAATAGCCCAGTCATGAATAATGCAGAGAACCAGAAAGAGACAACATTGTATGAATGAGTCTTCTGTTGACAAAAACCACACATGTCAAGACAAATATGAACCCACTCACACTAACACACACTTACATTATATATACATACATACATATATATATATTCATGTATGAATATATATATGTATATGTGTGTGTGTGTGTGTGTGTGTATAGATATAAGTATATATGCATATATATACGTATGCATATATATATTTATATATGTGTGTGAATGTAAGTATATGCATGTGTGTGTGTGTGTGTATACACACAATAGATTTCTTTGTTTCCATCTACCTAATGCTCTTGCAAAACTTTGTTCAACCCAGGTTGTTATTAGAAGACACTTGTCCAAAGTACCACAAAGGGGAACTGAACCCAGAATTATGTGGTTGGGAAATGAACTCAACCACACAGCCATGTTTGCATGTAATTCAATAACCCTATTTGACTTCATGTAGAATATCAACCTTTTCCATGTATTTAACATCACCAATTTCTCTTAAACCATTTTCAAATCACTAATTCCATAGGAATAAAACACTACCATACCTTTCTCTCTGAAATATATGACTAGCATAATAATCTTAATTTCCAACTGGCTAATTTTCAATGATGTATTCAAGTACCTAACCAAACAACCATTTGTTATTCACTGACTTTTACTCAATGGCCTCAATAATCAATAACATCAACTACATTGTTTTAATAAAAGTTAAATAAATCTGTTTCTACTCAGCTGTTTGTTCTCTCTTCAACAGTAATCAGCAATAACACTCACTCTCACAGGCAAATGTGAGTGAGTGAGTGAGTGAGTGAGTGAGTGAGTGAGTGAGTGAGTGAGTGAGTGAGTGAGTGAGTGAGTGAGTGAGTGAGTGAGTGAGTGAGTGAGTGAGTGAGTGAGTGAGTGAGTGAGTGAGTGAGTGAGTGAGTGAGTGAGTGAGTGAGTGAGTGAGTGAGTGAGTGAGTGAGTGAGTGAGTGAGTGAGTGAGTGAGTGAGTGAGTGAGTGAGTGAGTGAGTGAGTGAGTGAGTGAGTGTGTGTGTGTGTGTGTGTGTGTGTGCGCGCTGCAGGGAGAATTTTCCTCTTCTGGGAGCATACAAGCTTAATCTGTACTTCAGCTGCTTTTAGGCCAACAGCAGTTAACTTGGACTTTGGTTTTTCTTTGCAATGGAGAAATGTATACACACACAGATAAACACATACAACCACATATTCATATTGAAATCATTACCATTATTAACTCCTTAAATAGGCACAATGCCACAAACTTGTAAAGTAGAATTGATTAAATTTATCAAACTGAGAGGTTATCATTGGCATCATCATGATGGTTTTACATCTGTTTACCCCCAAATTTGTTTAGGTTGGAATGGTCCCCTCCAGCAACATCTCACCAATTGTTACAGTCCTTTGTTATCTCCATGTGAGGTTCAACTACCTGAAGTCAGATTTCACAACTTCTCATAACTTTCTTTATCTTTCTGTCTTGCAGGCTCCTTTCACTTGGATCATGCAATATTTCTTGACCTAACAGTCTGCATTGCATCCAAATGCATCACATGTTTGCACCAACTCAAAACCTCTCTCTTGAATACTATATCCAATTCCTCTTATATCCAGTTTTACTCTCAGTTTATGTGAGCTAGGCTGTTTATACATAACTAACATTACACATCCAGTAAAGCAAGCTTGTTTTATTACATTCCAGCCTCTGTAAATTCTTTACATTCAATGTCCATGTTTTGTTACCATGCAATATCACACTCAGTACACAAGTATCAAACAATTTGCTTTTTATTCACAGAGAGAAAACCCTCTGATGACAGTCAAGGTGATAGCTCATTGCACTTTCTCCCCTCCTGTCTTATTCTGCTGCAATGCTTTCAAGACACTCACCTCCACCTTGAATTAGGTCACCTAAGTAACAGCCTTTTGAATATTTGAAAGAATCTAGCTAACTACTAACCACACCTGCTATGTATAAAATCCCTCTTTTATGTCAACCTGTTTATGAAGCCACCAGGTCTCTTCTGCACCCATAGTTTACATAGGGTACACCATATAGCATTCTTATCTACTTCTTTTCTGCATATTTAAGCATAGCTAACTCTTTGATATCTGTAGGGTCCTGTTTTCTTTAATTCTTTTCTTACCATATTTCTACTGAAATAGACTGCCTTTGATTTGTTTCAATTAATTTTGAAAATAAAGAATTTAGTAAAATATCTGTCATTATTAAGCTGATGTTTGGAACGTAAATTAACATAAAATTTTGATAGATGGTCTTAATTTAAATCGCTTGAAAAAAAAAAAGTTTGTATCATAGTACTAAGAGTAGTTTCACACAAGTTGATATCAGATGGGTTAATGTTAACTGAAACTTTTATCTTTGCAAGGTTTACTTTAAATCCACTTGATTCTAGGTATTGCTTAGGCATTTACAAATTCAATTTCTTCTATAATTTTTTGACAGACTCAGTTATGAGAACTAGGTCACAGGCATAGAGATGTTCTAGATCATTGGCATGTCTATCAGAGATGTATTTCTAAAAATAAACAGGACAAAACACAAGCACATACAATTATTCTGAAGCACTTGATTTCTATTTTATATCTTTGAAAGGAATTGTAAAAAAAACATGTTACAACTTTAACAAAATTGACTTCTGCAATTTTCAATTTTCCTGTTTTTAATGTTTTGCATAATATACAAAAAGAAAAGGATTTCTCTTTGGTGAAACTTGATAAATAGCATGTAGTACAATATAATGTAAAAGAAATAAGATGTCATCATTTAATGTTGAGCTTTCATGCTGGTACAAGCTGGACAGTTTGACAGAATCCAACAAGTCAAAAGGCTGTGTCAAGCACCAATGTCTGTTTTAACACAGTTTCTGTCTGGGTGCCCTGCCTAACACCAGCCACTTTACTGAGTGTATTACGTGCTTTTTTCATGGCACCAGCACTATTGAGATTGTCAAATAACTTTGCAAAACTAAAATGTCGTCTCTACTGAGTGGAAACACAGTATTGAGGGAGGTAGCTTTATGCTGGGTGTTGAGAGGCTAAAGTATGATAGAGGGACAGAAACTTGTGCCTTCCAGTAGAGGAGATACATGATTATCTTGCATTATATATATGGGTGAGTGAGAATAGCTGGAAAGAGAGCGAAAATGGCAGAATTGAAAATTATTTTAATCTAAAATTAACCAACATTCTTTGCTTTAACAGAGCAGACCAATCCCAAAATTGCATACAGTCATTTCGTCAATTTCATCCAAATAACAAGCAGACAAATATTAAGTATGGATCTTTCATCCATAAATATATATTTGTAAGTCAGTCCGAAAGAACATCTGTTTAAATATGCAATTATGCAGGACAAATACTTCTTTGAAACTGAATGTATAAGGATTTTGTGTCTGTATCAGATATTTCATTTATCTAATTATATACTTGCAGATGTGAGGGGTCAGAGAGAGAAAGAGATTCTATATGCAAAAATAAGGAACATGAAAAACAGAAAGAGATAGTGAGAAAGTATACATACATGTGATTGCATATATTACATTACATGCCTATGTGTATAGGATGGAGGAGAGAGTGAGAAAGATGGATGCAGTGTTTGCCAAAAAAAACAAAACAATTGAAGTACCTTTAATAACAGAAGTATTTTGTATCAACAAGTAAAACAAAATTATGTGTTGTTTTTGTAACAACTAAAAAATATTCACTTCAAACACATCACATATATTCCACTAAAACATCTCTAATTCATAACTGAATTTGAAATTATATCTATAAATGCTGTTTGAAAACAAGTTTCTTTTATATTTCAGTGTTTACCCCATGTTTAGTATAATATAAAATAAAATACCCGTCAAAATGTCCAATCCATGCTAGTAGGAATAGTGGATGTAAAATGATAACAATGATGATAATAACGATGATAACAATAATGAAGTATATCACGAAATTATCCATTTCTATCAACTATGATGATGATGATGACCACTATGAAATATTGATTTCAAATTTTGGTACAAAGCCAACAATTTCAGGGGTGAGGGTAAGTCGATTGCATCAGCCCCAGTACTCAACTAGTACTTATTTCATCCATCTTGAAAGGAAGAAAGGCAAAGTTGACCTCAGCAGAATTTGAACTCAGAACGTAAAGATGGCTGAAATGTTACTAAGCTTGTAAGATGCTAATGATTCTGCCAGCTCACCTTTATGAAATATTATAAAATAAACAGTGCCTCTATGTACCTTGGAACCTGTAACCCAAGTTTCATTTACATTGATATTACCAAATCCTCTTAGGACAATGATGAACACTCTGCTTCTTATGACTCTTCCCTCTTCTGATGTCTAAGAATTTAGCATTACCATATTTCTATACAAATACACTGCCTTTTTTTAAATAATTTTGAAAATAATAAAGAGTATAGTTAAATAACCTTGTTATTTTACAAGACTGTTGTTTAGTATTTTTACTTAAGCTGGTGTTTAGAACATAATTTAACATGAAATTTTGATGGGATTTAATTTAGATAATTTTAAAACAAGAGTTTGTGTCATTTAAGAAGGGGCAATTTCAGGTGGGTTGGTATTAAAAGGCACAAGGGCTCATCATTATTAGCCTTATTGTAGCTTCAAAGTATAATGGCCAAATGGGTAAGTTATAAAGAAAGAATCACAAACCTTAGCCATAAACAAATAAAATATTTAACTAAAAAATGCATTACAAAAATGATTCACAACTAATTAAAAAGATTAAAATTTAACAAAAAATTAAATCTGTTTTTGTTTCTTAAAAATAAAATAATCTTTTAAAAATTAAGAAAAAATGGTTAAGAGAAGGAAGAGGGAAAAGTTAGAAAATTCTTAAAATTACGCAGAAGAATATGTTGACACAATTAAGTCAAAGAAGATATTAGTCATCACAAGATAACTTGTTCATGAATTTATTGGCCAAAAGAAAGACATTGTTTGATGGCCTTGTGTTGAAAACTTGCATAAAATACATCTTCAGTTCATTTCCGTTCTTCCGTGAAAAACATGTCTGGCCATGGGGAAATATCATATGGGTATTTTTTTTTTTTTGTTAATTTTTTTTTATATTTATGATATGAGTTGTTTCTAGTATTGCTGAGACTCATTGGGCTTCATCTGATTTTGCTGAGGGGGAGTCAGAATTGGTTTCTGGTTTTAATGTTGAGCATGGAGCAGTTGGTTCTGCATTGTTATTTCTGGCTGAATATGGGAATATTTTGTATATGAGATTTTTGTGGTGTTTTGTTTTTGGTGGGTGGAGTTTGATTATTTCTAAAGGATTATCTATACCGTTAGCTTGCTTGGAAACAAGTGAGAGATAGTGACAAGGAGGGCATTCAGCTGTAGAGCATCTGCCTCAACAAATTCCATCTAACCTATGAAAATATTGAACGGTAGGTGATGAAAGGATGAAAGGTAAAGTTGGCTTCAGTGAGATTTGAACTCAGAGCATAGAGAGCCAGAACAAATGTCCTACACTTTCATGAATTTGCTAGTTCACCAAACTTACAGTATTTGGTCATGTCTGTTTATGCTCTGACTCAAACCCCACAAGGTTAACTTAGCCATTCATTTTTGAGGACAAAATAAGAACCATGCAAGTTGATTAATGAAGCTGATTTCATCGACTACACCTACTCCCAAAATTAGAGACATTGAGTCTATATAAGGAATCAATTATACTAGCTGACAGGGTGGTAGAAATGGCAGAGTGCCACACTTACTATCACACAGTATTTAAGCACATTTTTCATGTTCTAGGTTCAGATCTTACCAGGGCCAATTTTTCTCTTCATTGCTTCAGGTTTGGTAAAAGAAACAACAGTCATATACTAACCTCAATTCAGTCAGCTATAGTCTGTCTCCAACGTTATTTGTAGTTCTGTGCCAAAGTGAAAAACCATAATTATTATTAATGTTCTTATTTCTGTTGCTAACCTGGATCTTTTAAACTGCTTCATGTCATATTCCTAGCAATAACATCTGTTAATTCTTCCCAGATCTTATTTTAACAAGAGTTATACCTAGTGAGATACAAACAGATTGTTGTTGTTTTTTCTTCATCTACCAGAATAATAATAAACATCACTTCCCATCCATGTTTGGTTTCAGATTCAGTCCCACTGTGTATCACCTTGGGCAAGTATCATCTACCTTGGGCTGACCGAAGCCTTGTGAGTGGATTGGGTAGATGGAAACTGAAAGAAACCTGCCATATATGTGTGTTTCTCCTTGTTTTGACATCACATGGTGGTTGTAAATGAGTGTCACCATTCTAAAGGCTGTGTCATTCATTTCCAATCTTCTGTGTAAACATATCCTGTCATAGGAAAATAATACCTTGTTTGGAAACAGGTGAGGGTTAGCAACAGGAAGGGTATTTGGCCATAGAAAACCTTCCTCTTGCCAACCCACATCTACTTCCAAGCAAGGTAATATTTCCTCAAGGCTGGACATGCATAAGACAGACAATGAATTCTGCCCAACTCATGCAAGTATGGACTCATGTATTTTAAAATGATGATGATGATTAAATGTCATCATCATCATTGTTTAACATCTGCTTTCCATGCTGGTATGGGTTGGATGGTTTGACTGGGATCTGGCAAGCCAGAAGGCTGCACCAGGCTCCAATCTGATCTGGCAAAGTTTCTACAGCTAGATGCCCTTCCTAATGCCAACCACTCTGAGAGTGTAGTGAATGCTTTTTACATATCACCAGCACGAGGGCCAGTCAGGCAGTACTGGCATCGACCACGCTTGAATGGTGCTTTTTACATGCCATTGGCATGGGACCAGGAAGGCAGCACTGGCATCGACCACGCTCAAATGGTGCCTTTTATGTGCCACCGGCATGGATGCCAATCAAGCAGTACTGTCATCGGCCATGACAATGATTTCATTTGACTCAACAGGTCTTCGCAAACGCAGTTTATTGCCAAATGATAGAAGGGTACTCTTAAATGGGCCAGTTATGCTACACTGGCATAAGCCATGGTTATGGTTTCATTTGGCTTGCTGGGTCTTCTCAAGCACAGCATATCTCCAAAGGTCTCGGTCACTTGTCATCACCTCCACGAGGCCCAACATTCGAAGGTCATGCTTCACAACCTCAACCCAGGTCTTCCTGGGTCTGCCTCTTCCACAGGTTCCTTCTACTGCTAGGGTGTGACACTTTTTCACACAGCTATTCTCATCCATATGCAACACATGACCATACCAACGCAGTTGTCTCTCTTGTACACCACATCTGATGCTTCTTATGTTCAACTTTTGAGCATAATGTGGGAAAGATAAATCACCCACCCCAACTTAACTGCGCATTACTCCTCTTGATTTTTATATTTCAATTCTCCAAGTCACTGGATTATGCAAAAAAAAAAAAATTTTCCTTTGATATTTCGTCTCATTCAAACCAAATCGACAACATCATGCGACAGTTAATTATGCAGGATGTGTGGAGAGAGTAATTTCTCAAGACGTTGTTTAGTGAAGAATGAAGTGAAGCAAGAAATAAGCTTAAAGAAGAATTTAAAACTGAAATCAATATAGGAACTAAAGTAGATGAAAACACAGAAACATGAAGGGTAAAAATTGATAACATGAGTTACTTTCTGCAGTCACATTTTGACAAGCGGAATAAATATTTATATATATTTATTTACACTTTTCAGAGAGATTAGTCAGAAATTAGTGTATTTGGGACTGTATTTTCATACATTTTTTTAGAGAGGGAGTGGGTGTAAGATTCTAGAGATTAAACTAGAGTAATATGTTGTTGGAGAGATATCAGTTTAGCTGGGACTCATTCCCAATGAATTGGTAATAGGCGAAATAATTCAGAAAACACTCATAAGCTCTGGCAGATGTCAGAGAGAATGTACTGAATTTAGCATGGGGCAGAGAAAGAAATCAAGGAGTGGAGGTGTGGGAGTGTTTAGAAGTTGATAACTTTCATTTCAGAAAGTAGTGGGGTGGAATCAAAAAAGCTTTCTATAGCATTCTGGAAAAGAGTATCAGACAAAGACAGAAGGTAAACAAAGAGATAGGAAAGGAAAAGAATTTCTTGTTTTTCTTTCCTTACTTCCTTTGTAGATTCAAGAAATTACTGCCAAATTCTAAAATGTCATCAGCATTTATTTATTAAGATGAAAATATTTGAAGGTGTATAAAACTTAGTAGCAGCTGTCTTTTTAGTAATCAAAAAAAAAAAAAAAAAAACATAGTAGAATACTATTAAATGGAAAAGAGAATAAAGTGGTAGATGAATACTAAGTTAGAAACAACAAACAAAAGAAAAAAGAGAGACTTACAGAATGGGGAATAGAATACTAGCAGTTGTTAATTTAATTGCTGTGGAAAAGCTATCTTTCCATCTTTCCTACCATTTTGAGTTACTGTGTGAATATCATTACCATTTTTTTTTTTTATCCTTCCTACATATGAAGATCACCAAAGACTACCAGTACCCATGCTTACCAATACATGGTAAAGGAGAAGAAATGAAGAAAAAAAATCAATAATAAAAAGAAACAAAAATGCCAAGAAAGAAGATTGAAGAAATTGCTAACTTCCAAAAAAATATTCCAGACACAAAGCCCCTGATGCCAATAGCAAAATAAAATAAATAAATAAAAACATTGGAAGAAGAAGTTAGGTTAATTTACGAAAATGGTGATATTTATTGCATGACCTTCAAATCACAATGGAAATCTCTCTTGCAATGAAGCATGCCATTTTTTATCAGAATTTCTTCAAGAATAGGAAGAAATTAGAAAAGGAACTTCAGCTTTAGTTACTGACTAAACTACTGTTTAGAAATTCAGTTAATTGAGATTTTTTTATTATGCCTCTTAGCACATTACTTCTTAACTTATTTAAATTCTTGCTGTTAGTTCACTTGAGTTATTTCCCTTAGCTCATTTTATGCTAGTACTGACCAAAAAGCTTTTCCTATATATAAAAACTAGTGTCAACTGATCAAAGTAGGTTCGAGTAGACAAGCTATACTGATGAAGCCCAATAAGAGAGAAAACATGTCAAGTGCTAACTTTTAACTGAAATTGTATCCCTTGATCTTTGAAATTCATTAATGATGATTCACTAATGGGTCACTAATTAGGTTTCTGGTATTCTTTCTCCAACTGAGAAGGAAATTTCCATAGAGAAATATTTATGTACACCACATATTTGAGTTATTTTTTATAGCATTGTCTGATTTTGTTTGTATTTTTTAATTATAGTTTAGCTTTAACCAACATTGTTTATAAAATTTAAGAACATTTTTGTTATTACAGATAGAAATAAGCATAGGCATATGTGTAGCAATTATAATTATATATACGTGTGTGTGTGTGTGTATGAATACCCAGGTAACAGCAATTACCGTAACGTGTAAAAATGGAGGATACAGGCATATGTGTTGCAACTATAATACGCCCGTGAACAGCAATACAACTAGTTTATGTCGAAAAATAAGTGAAGGATGGGGTGAAAGAGATGAAAACAATTGTTTATCTATTACACTGATTCTCTTTGGAATTAAAAATTAACATTTTTACCTAACAAACAATAGGAAAAGTTATTGATTGCTTATAAAGCAATAACATCTTGATTAAACTAGATGACTTTTGGCAAGATAAATACAATACTTGTGCAAAACTAACAAAACAGCACCTGCAACAATATACAAATCCACAAGCCATACCTCATTGTACCAATCAAGAGAAATAACTTATTTCCTTCATTTAGCTTCCAGTATGAGGTTTCCAATGATAGGTAGAGAGACAAGTGTATTATTTATGTCCAAAGACAGACAAAAAAGCAAGTTCGAGCACACTATTTGTAATTTGTTTGTCAAGACAATAATAAGAATTATGAAAAAAGTTAATTTATTCCACAACACTCTCCATAATTTAGATTTGTTTATTACAGCATAAGTTGTCTTTTGACTCTGCTATTTCAATCATACACGGAAACAGTTAAAAATTCATTGAAAGTATAAAATGCAATGAATATCAAATTGGGTTGTGTGGCATTCCAATTTTCCTTTTAATGCCAACCCTGGGGCCACCCTTGGTTCTATGATACAAACTTCCTGCTTTAAAGTGATCTAAATTAAAACCATTCATCAAAATTTCATGTCAATTTATGTTCCAAACGCCAGGTTAATAATGACAAAGATTTTTTACTTCCTTGCTATTAAATCCAATATATATCTACTTAAAAACTCCCTATAGAAAATACTGGTCAAGATGTATGTGTAAGCCCATTCAGAAATACCAAATAAGGAGCTATATGCTATTAAAAAACAAATTTTATTGGATTTAATAGAGAGGAAGTCAAAAATTAAATATTAGATATTTAAGCAACCAATGTTTTAGTCTCGATCCTAATAATTGTGAGTGGAAGAATGAATATACAAATGCCTAAATAATAATGATAAGAAACAATTCTATGTATATTTTAAAAGTCTTTTTGTTTATTTTTATTTTACTTTAAATTTCATCTCCTGAAGAGTACAAATTCAATCTTTATGATGTTCTCTTTATGGAAATTTTTGTCCTTTTGTCCAAAACAATTGTCTGAGAATGTGCAATAAAATCATAATCCATTTTAACATCCAATCTGTTTCATTTCATTTATTTGATGAAATTTATTGAACTTAGTTTTAAGTCCGATATTGATTATTTCTTTACATACTTTCACACCTATATGATTTAAAAATTCGTAAATAATGTATGAAGAAATTAGAAATCTATGGAAAAAATTCCTATTAAAGGATGAAGACAAATTCATCCGGATAAATATATAATATATATATCAGGCTGAGTAAAAAGTGAGCAATGATTTGAAACATGAAATTCATCACAATATATTTCAACAATGTGAACATTTTCTTCCTCAAAATAAGTACCATTACAATCAACAGATTTTTGCCAACGAGTTACAAATTTGGAGTTCTGGAGCTGATGAACTCTTTGAAAGCACTTTCAGTATCAGTTTGATTTTTTAACTCCTCTTGCAGAAACCATCAAGGTACTTGAAAAAGTGGTAGTCAGTAGGAGAAAGGTCTAGAGAATAAGCTGGGTGGGGAAGAACTTCATAGCCAAGTTCCCTCAGCTTCTGGAGTGTCATTAGTGAAACATGTGGTCAAGCATTGTCATGAAGAATGATTGGCCTCCTTCTGTTGACCAGTCTAGGATGGAGGAGTAACAAATTTTCATTCATTTTGGCAATTTCATGGCAATATGTTTCTGCAGTAATGGTTTTTCTGGATTTTAAGAAATCATAGTGGATAAGTCCAGCAGTCCACCACCAAACAGTCACCATAATCTTCTTTTTGAAGAGCTCAAGGTTTAGCAAAGGTTTTCAGTGTTTTATTCTGGTCCAACCACTGTGAAGAACATTTTTTATTATTGAACAGAATCCACTTTTTATCACAAGTTACAATATGGTTAAGACATGGATCAGTTTAGTTACAGAGAAGAAACAACAAGCAAATTTCATGTCTGCGCGTTTTCTGATTTTTATTCAAATTGGGTGGTACCCATTTGTTGAGCTTTTTTAATTTTCCGATTGCATGCAAATAATTGCAGGCAGTTTTCTGGCTAACTTGAAGTCCTTTTGCCAGTTCTTGAGTGGTTTTATGTATATCTTTCTCAATGACGGTCTTTAATTGACTGTCATTGATGACAGATGGACATCCACTCCACTCAGTCTTCAAGGTTCAGGTCTCCACTGCGAAATCATTTAAACCATTTTCAAACTGACCACTCACAAGTCATTTCCTCATCAAACATTTCATTGATATCACAAACAGTTTCAGCTGCTTTACGTCCTTTTTTGAAGTTGAATAGCAAAATTGCTCAAATATTACACTTTGACAGTTCCATTTCAGATGATTGTAACAACGGTGGAAAAAATATCAATGTTAATTTATTGATGCATTTGGGCAAGTCTATGTCTGTATTATCAGACAATTGCAAAACAAATGTTAAATTCAGAACTCTGCAAAAATCTGGTACAAATTCTTTATGGTTCAAAACGTTGCTTACTTTTTACTCAACCTGATATATATATATATATATATATAAAGAGAGAGATGCACAGGCATGGCTATGTGGTTAAGAAGTTTGCTCCCAATAAAAAGTCCTTCAGGTTCAGTTCCATTACATGACACCTTGAAAAAGTGTTTACTAAACCCTTTAGTCAACCAAAACTTTGAGAGGGGATGACACCTTGAAAAAGTGTTTACTAAAGCCCTTAGTCAACCAAAACTTTGAGAGGGGATTTGGTAGGTACAAACTGAAAGAAGCCTATTGTGTGTGTGTGTGTATTGGCTGTTAACGTCATTGCCATATCAGCGGTGCCATTTGCTTCTAATTTTCCATAGAAACATCCATATTAGCTTGCTTGGAAACAGGTGAGGGCATCCAACCATAGAAAATAAATACACATACACACAGTTGTGATATGGGAAACTTTCCCAGTAGTGCCTTTTGCATAAAAATTAGAGTTAAGTGGAGAATATTACATAATGAGCCTAAAATCTTTTTTAATCAATTAAAAATACTCTCATAATAAAAAGAAAATTATTAGCATTAATAAAAATTTTTGTCCAAGTAGGTACAAGTGACAAAACCTAAAGATCAAACTGAAAAAAATTGAATGAGTGCATGTTGTAAGGAGTGATTCTGATTTTTGTAAAATATACTAACTGTATAATACACTGATAGGTGCAGGAGTGTCTGTGTGGTAAGTAGCTTGCTTACCAACCACATGGTTCCAGGTTCAGTCCCACTGCATGGCACATTGGGCAAGTGTCTTCTACTATAGCCTCAGGCCAACCAAAGCCTTGTGAGTGGATTTGGTAGACAGAAACTGAAAGAAGCCCGTCATATATATGTGTATATATATATATATATATATATATATATATATATATATATATGTATGTGTGTTTGTGTGTGTGTGTCCCCCAACATCGCTTGACAACCAATGCTGGTGTGTTTACGTCCCCATAACTTAGTGGTTCGGCAAAAAGAGACTGATAGTATAAGTACTAGGCTTACAAAGAATAAGTCCTGGGGTCGATTAGCTCGACTAAAGGCGGTGCTCCAGCATGGTCACAGTCAAATGACTGAAAGAAGTAAAAGAGTAAATTCTAGACATGTTTCAGACTTTGCAAACTTTCTTAGTGAATCATAGTCTGACGAGTCATTACAAGATCTTAGAATGTCTGAGTGAATATAAAGATATTTTGAGCAAAAAATCATTCCCTAATTAGGCAATTTAACACTTTTGTCAATATATTTCTATTGGTATACACTGGTTTGTTTCAATTATGAAAATAAAGGAAAATTTAGTAGAATAGTTTTTCTATTATTTTAACTGGACATTTGGAACATAAACATGAAATTTTAATTGAGGGTTTTAATTTAGATCACTTTAAAGCAGGAAGTTTGTATCACTGACCAGTAGGCAGCCTCAATCAGGTTGGCATCCAACAAGTTAAAATAACATGATAGATTTCTCTGAGATGCTTTATGCATGGAGAACCTATAGTTAAGTGGGGTATAATATTCCTATGTATGTATAACAATATAAAATTTTGAGATTAAAAGGAAAAATGAGTTTTTTTGTTTTTTGTTTTTTGTTGAGGGTTTGGACAGGAGGAAGGGAATATGCTCATGGCTTTCACAGACTCTTCAAGACTGACAAAAACAATGCATTTGATACTCTTGAACAACTGCATGCCAATAACCAAAGGAAAAACACAAGCCAGGAGGGAAGTGTAGAAGGCCAGTGTTCTGTGGAGGAATGGGTAGAGAGGTTAATGTGGATACTTGGATTGATGGGCACAATGTGGATGATGAGAGGCAAGATGAACCAGTTGGAAAAGAATGGCAGGACATAGCCAAGCTTTGAGACGTAACAAAGGTTGCTATAGTGTGAGCCAGACAGAACGCTATCAGCACACAATGTGATTGTGTAGTAATTTGACAGGAAGATTCCAATTCATATGATGGAGTCAATAGCTAGTTTAGTCAGGAGATTTATTTACCAGAAAT
Source organism: Octopus bimaculoides (assembly GCF_046866305.1). Lineage (NCBI taxonomy): Eukaryota > Metazoa > Mollusca > Cephalopoda > Octopoda > Octopodidae > Octopus > Octopus bimaculoides. Next base: position 28,119,484 of record NC_142934.1, read on the forward strand.
AATCAAATATTTTAATGATGTCATCTTTCTTAAAGAGTAAAGGTCCACTGGTGATTAACATACAAAAAAGCTTACTGGACCCCATGTTGTAGTTATTGCAGAGAAAAACTGTCCAAAATATTGCAGAAGATACTTGTTAATAACTGTTTAAGTAACCTTTGAGATTTTGGATACTGGCATGGTTGTTTGAAGGTAAATCAAAGGGACACTGTTAGGGCTGGTGGTCCTGTTGGTTTCAAGTAACCAGAGGTGCTTCTGCATATAGCATGTGTATGTATGCAATGGAATAGAGAGAAGTCTTGATAGAATCTTACCAGTTGGATGTAAAGCAGGCAGCAAATTTGGAGGCTTTCGCTGCAGGAGTATGATTTATAGAGCCATCACTTGAGAAAGGGATGATAGGAAGATACAACCAAGTTAGTCGGTATTTTAGTAAGGGACCAGCATATATATATATATAATATATATATATATAGCAATAAGAAAATGGAAGGGATCAAGAGTTGGTATTCGTCAACTTATAGACATTATATTATGTCTATTTATTTTTTTAAAAAGACAATTATAGCAATATACATACATGTATAACGTATGCTCTACATACATATATATATATATATATATATATATATATAGGTATAAGTTAGGATTGTTTAAACATTCAAGTGATAGGCTAGAAGTGTTTAAGCAACTAAGGGATAATTAAATCCGAAGGCGCTCCTGGAGATTACCTGTGTGGGTACAGTCTTTGTTAGAAGGTATCCAGAGGCAGGTAATTTGTCGTATATATATATTGATGTAAATATATATATATATATATATATACACACACATGATTTAAATCCAGAACCTTGAACCAACATTGTATACAGCATGCAATTTTACTCTGGAATTCCAAATAATTAAGAGCTAGTGAGAGAGTTTCTACATGATCCTGCTAGACATAGCAGCCAAACTCCAACAAATCATACCTTCCCTGTTTTTTTTTAACCACTAAAATGACAGGATTGCAAAGGCTGTATTACTTTTGGTCAAAAGTTTGCTCTGTGCTGGTTAATCTGGAGTGTTAAACAACTATGCATGTTTATTAAGACAAGGCAAACATCAACCCAATAAGAAGCGCTTTTTACGCGGTCACTCCACTTGCTATCAATAGCAGACAAATCTTTCATGCCATCCAACTGTGTTCAAAAGATTTTTTAAAATGTATTTTTTTAAAGACACCTTGGATAATGGAGTCCTGGCTATGCTTTTAGTACAGGCACAAGGAGTGAAATGAGAGAGAGAGAAAGAGAGAGAGAGAGAGAGAGAGAGAGAGAGAGAGAGAGAGAGAGAGAGAGAGAGAAAGAGAGAGAGAGAAAGAAAGAGAGAGAGAGAGAGAGAGTTAGTCTGTACCATCAACCCTAACACTTGATTGGTACTTTATTCTATCAACCCACAGGAGAAGGAAGGCAAAGTTGACCTCAGCAGGATTTAGACTCAAAACACAGGGAGTGGAAACCGATGTTCTAACAATCCTGCCCAATCACCGCCCTGAAGTTTTCTTACATATCAAGATAAAATATGACTTAGTCAGAGCTGGAATGCATTTCATCAGAAGTTTGTAGAATAAAGGATGACTGACCTAAGCTAAAATAACAACGATAAACAGAGAACCACTGGTGAGGATCGCCAACTAGGTGGGTCCTTGGTACTATATATAAAAATCCTACAGTAGACCGAGGACTGACCTAAGCCAAAGCAACAAGACAACCACTAATGCGGACAGCTAAGCTGGGTGAGGGCCCGGTTGATAAACGTAAGAATAAGTATGGCTAAATAAGACAAAACTCACTGAATGCAGAAGACTGTTTTCATTTAGTAGCAGCTTTATTTCACATACGTATATAAATACACACAGATACACCTACCTCTTACGACAGAGAATTGCATTTTCCGTAATAATATGTATTAAATTGTTTTGGGTTTCTTTTTAATAGTAACAAGGCCTCTGATAATTAGCTGTGACTGAAATCCACTGTACACGGCACTGGTGTCTTTCTATAAAATTATGATTCTAAACAAGACATGGTTATTATATTCCAGTGTTATAAGTGGCATATATATATATATATATATATATATATATATATATATATATATATATATATATATGTATGTATATATACGAAATCAGTGTTTATCATCTCAAGACAAATTAAATGTTGACAGAGTCGAATCAGTTTGATGACAGTTAAAGGAAGCTGTCAACGAAAGGTCACCATCAACCCAGGTCACAACCCCTTTTTCTCTTTCTGTGTACGTGTATGTGTGTGTGTATACAATATATTTATATGGTGTTTGTGTATGTAACAAAATTGATGAAAACGAGCTTACAAAAGGAAGAGGGTCGACGACACGGGGATTTTACGCAGTGACTCGACCTACTAGAAATAACAGCTAAATCTTTCTCAAATCAGATCCTACAGTCTTAAAAAAGAATAACACTTAATGTCGCTCAAGGTATATTTTTCAAGAGAAAAGACGATGTCGTCATGGCTGGAACGTCTTTAATGCTGGATCTGTTCAAATCGGAACTAAACAACAAGTAATGAAGGTGTAAATAGGTGATCTCATTAGCTCGTCATAAATAGCTATCTATGTTTTATTTTTTTTTACGATGTTGTATACAAGTATTGAATATAATACGTAGTTTATTTACGTTAACTTTGATCTGGTTTGAAATGAAATTTTGCACAGATATATATATGTATACTTTTACTCTTTTACTGGGGAACGGAAGGAAGGATAGATAGATAGATAGATAGATAGATAGATAGATAGATAGATAGACATGCCATCAATTGTAAACTTTTATACTGGATAATTTAAAGTAACTATTCGTTCATCTGTCTGTCTATTTAGCTAGCTTGCTAAGCAAGCTCATCACATGCAAACTTTCATTTAGTTTGTCACACCAAACGATGCCAACGGCAATGATAAACAAGGTAAAAAAAAAAAAAAAAACGTCAACAGGCACAATGTCACAGATGACTGTTTACAATGACCACATCAAAATATTGCTAAAGAAAAACAATATGAAAAGCAACAAAATAAATAAACTCACAACAGTAACAACAAAAATCTATGCGTGATAGCCATTCTATTTATTGATCCTGATAGCTATCCTCTTTCTTATGTTTTTGTGAGTCATTCCGTACACACGCTGTTTGATTCTCTCTGCTCAAATCAAGCGGATTACGAACTACAACAGAGACCACAATGAGATGATAGTGGGGGTGTTTGTTCAGAAACACATCAATGAATTTCTAGAGTCTAGATGGCAATCCTGGTGATGAATGATAACAACGAGTAAGTTGGAATCGAGTGAAAGAACCAACTTAAAACTCCGACAACATCCCAGTTTTTTGGTTTGTTTTTTTTAGTCAAGAGAAGGCGGATCCTATTAAGGGAATGGCAGAGGAGAAAGTAATATATACACCAAAATATGCATACATACTATAGTTTTTACATACACACACATAAATCCATGGCCGGTCATATATAGCTTATATATATATAGCTTATATATATATAGCTTATATATATATATATATATATATACATATATACGTTCCATAGTTTAGAGAGAGGGGGGAGAGAGAGATAAGATATGTATAAAAGTAATTAGATTATCCGAGGTACGATGTTATTTTTACAAATAAATTTATTCTAACTATTCTTATCATTTGTTTTTGTTTAGTCACAAGTCAACCCTGATCAAGCAGACTTACGATTCCAGTCATGGCCGTCCCATCTTTTTAGAGGTACCTAAGATTATAGAGTATCCAATGCGTCTTTCATGTATTTTTAAGACGAGTGATTTAAAGATTTCATGGCTATTTCATGCACGCCAAGCAACCACACGCAGGCTCCCTCATTGGCTTCAAATATCTCGAATAAACAACCATTTTATAAGATGAGAAATTCGTAAATTTTACTAAAAAGTAAAGTCATGCCTACACAAGTGTCAACGTGTAGAAATATATATATATATATATATATATATATATCACCACCACCGCCCAAAACACAACAGCAGACGAGTGTCTGAAGATGTGACATTGAAAAGAGCCTCAGGTACGGTTCTTTAACATTGGTAAAGTATATGCATATTGAAGCACTTATATCCATCATACGAATTATATACACATACATACGTATACACAAACAGACGTTCAGGTTACTATTCTAACATCATTATGTGTGTATTTATCAGGAGCTTGAAAACAAAACGGTATTTTTTTTTTTTTTTGCAGCCCAAAAAGTCATCACATTTAGACAGTAGATATTTCAAACATTCCAAAGTAACTAGTAACTACTTATAAGCCGAAAACTAAACATATAGGAGAAAGCTAGTCGGTTTGAATGAGATATCAAATCGGGAGTGCATATAATGGTTGTATTAATAACTTTAAAAAAATACCCTTTAGTTTCAGAATTATTCCAAATTACACACTCATATTAAAAGTATATATAATTTATAACACATCTTCAATATATCGGTTTGTTTAAAATTGATGTCATCATATATAACGAAACCAAATTGATAAAAAGAAATTAGCTAGCACAAAACTTGCAGATAACTTTTCGAAGAAATTAAAGTTACAAGGACATAGCTTTGGTAGAATATTGAAAGTCTAAGGCGAACAAGCCGAAACTTCGAAGTCACTACCAACATTTTCCTCGTAAAAGTTTAATAAACATGTACTCTACTAAAAAAGTATTGAGTAATCGTTCAGTTTCATATTAAATCGTTTTTATGTATAATTTGACTTGAAAATAAATAAATATATATATGTATGTGTGTGTGTGTATACGGCAGTGGGACCCAGGAACAAAGGTGTGTACTTGTTATATGCATGTGTGTACTATAATGGGACCCAAAGAAATTTACACAATAAGTAACGTTCCCACAACCGTATTATTGATGTGTAATCAATCTGTCAAAGTAAACGTGATGGGGGAACGCATAATGCCAAAGAGAAAAAATTATCAAGGAAAATAAAAGTTTAATTCCAAGCCAAACTTACCTGCTGAGCAACCGGCTCAAGAATTCCTTCGATGGTCTTTGTATGAAAGACCGGCATTTTGGGGAAAGAGAGTTGTAACTTTTTCTCTCCAGTCTTTAAATGTATATTTTGTTTTATTTTTGTCCAGCTGTGTTTGGATTGTTTGTTTTTGGTTTACTATTACTTAATGGTTGTAGGGTAAACTTCTAAAGGTAATCTCAGTAATAATTAAAGTCCGATCCGGCAGTGAAAGTGATGTACTGGTACTTTATATTCAAGTAGTTAACTTATTTAAAGAAATAGGTGTAATTAGAAGTATATAAAAACTCGACTGACCACTTTAATTAAGTGTCAGTAAATGAGAGAGACTGAGCAAAGCAAGAGAAAGACAAGCAATCTGTTGATTGCTGAACACCCAGCCTCGTTGTGGCTGGTCTGCACATACAGAACAAGGTGCTCGTTTTCACACACACAGCTGCTGGGTTAGTCGACCCAAGTGAGAGCGGGGAATGCCTTAGCTAGCTTCTTTTTTGTTTTTGTATGTGTGTGTGTGGGCGGTCAGGAAACTTAACAGTCATAAAAAAGAGAGAGAGTGATGTGACTATTCACGTGATGAAGTGAACACTAAAAGTTAAGTAGGTCTTCATTTTGTTGATTGATGATAGTTGAAGAATTAAACAAGTATTTTGTTCACCAAATATGCATATATATGTGTGTGCGCGTGCGCGCGCGTATATATGTATATTTATGTATATATGTATGTATATATATATATATATATATATCTGTATATATGTGTATATATGTATATATATATATATATATATATGTATGTATGTATGTGTATAAATGTGTGGTAAGTAGCTTGCCTATCAACCACATGGTTCTGGGTTCAGTCCCACTGCGTGGCAAGTGTCTTCTACTATAGCCTCAGGCCGACCAAACCTTGTGAATGGATTTGGTAGACGGAAACTGAAAGAAGAACTGTATATATATATATATATATGTGTGTGTGTGTGTGTGTGTGTGTGTGTGTGTGTGTGTGTGTTTGTGTGTTTGTGTTTGTCCCCCCCCCCAACATCACTTGACAACCGATGCTGGTGTGTTTACATCCCCGTCACTTAGCGGTTCGACAAAACAGACCGATAGAATAAGTACTAGGCTTACAAAGAATAAGTCCTGGGGTCGATTTGCTCGACTAAAGGCGGTGCTCCAGCATGGCCGCAGTCAAATGACTGAAACAAATAAAAGAAAAAAATGTTTATAAATGTGTATGTATATATATGTACGTATATCTGTATGTACATATATGTATGTATATATTATGCATATATATGTATATATATATATGTGTGTGTGTGTATGTATATATATATGTGCGTATTATGTGTATATATATATATATGTGTGTGTGTGTGTGTGTGTGTACATATTATGTATGTGTGCGCACACACACAGACACACACACACACACACACACACACACATATATATATATATATATATATATATATATACTCTTTACTCTTTTACTTGTTTCAGTCATTTGACTGTGGCCATGCTGGAGCATCGCCTTTAGTCGAGCAAATCGACCCCAGGACTTATTCCTTGTAAGCCTAGTAGTTATTCTCTCGGTCTGTTTTGCCGAACCGCTAAGTTACGGAGACGTTAACACACCAGCATCGGTTGTCAAGCGATGTTGGTGGGGACAAACACAGACACACAAACATATACACACACACATACATACATACATACATACATACATATATATATATATATATATATATATATATATATATATATATATATATATGCATATATATACGGCGGGCTTCTTTCAGTTTCCGTCTACCAAATCCACTCACAAGGCTTTGGTTGGCTCGAGGCTATAGTAGAAGACACTAGCCCAAGGTGTCACGCAGTGCGACTGAACCCGGAGCCATATATATTTCGGGATAGTCATTTTTTACCAAATAACCACATACACTATATACTCCTTCTTCTTCTTCTTCTTATTATTATTATTATTATTAACGTCCTTTATTTGTAATCTCTGGTAACACATCTTGTGACCTCTTCAACGACTCAGTGTGTGTGTGTGTGTGTGTGTGAGTGTGTGTGAGGATGTATGGCTCAGTGGTTAGAGCGTCGGGCTTACGATTGTGAGGTTATGAGTTCAATTCCAGACCGGGCTGTGTATTGTGTTCTTGAGCAGTATACTTTATTTCGCGTTGCTCTAGTTCACTTGAAGTGAAACGTATATTTATTCAAAGTTCTCCTAACATGTCCCAGCATCTCATTTTGAGCGCATCAATAATCGAAGTTACACTGAACATACGCGGCTTGTTGCTTCTTTGCGAATTGTATACAAGTATGAGTCTAAAACACGTATTTGTATATACATTTTATGCTATGTATTTATATCTAAATACACTTTGTACATACACACGGGGACTTATTTGTCTCAGCCACCCACTCTTTTTAACCCGAATCACCATGTATGTGTATATATATATATATATATATATATATATATATATATATATATATATATATATATATATATATGGGGGGGGGGGATTGATCTAATGAGGGAGTCCCTGGGCGGTTGTTCGGTCTGTTAGAAATAGCTACTAAATCTTATATAAATCACTCTTATCGTCTTAAAAAGAAAGAGTAAAGGTATACTGTACATTATTTATATTATTTATATTTGACGGATATTTGTCCTCATCTTGTTTGTTGTTAACACAACGTTTCGGTTGATATACCCTCCAGCTTTCCTTGGGGAAATTTCGAACCTGGGTTCTCATTCCTAAGGTATTTTTCGATGTTGTTGTTATTATTATTATTATTATTATTATTATTATTATTATTATTATTATTATTATTATTATTATCATCATCATCATCATCATCATCATTATTATTATTATTCAGGTCACTGCCTGGAATCGAACTCAGAATCTTAGGGTTAGTAGCCCGCGCTCTTAACCATTACGCTATATACCCGTGGGCATATTGATTATTGGTGAGTGTGTTTCCCGTGGGCTTAAAGGTATATTGATTAGTATGGTTCCAGAAACACCGTGCTTGAAACTAAGATGGGACGACCAAGGTTGAAATGCTTTTGTTCAAAAAGGTGTCTGCTCCAAAGAGGCTGACTTAGAGACGATACACAGCTGAATTGGGGGTGTACTCCACAGTGTTGTGATTTCGAAGCGCAGTAGTAAATAATAATTTTACTCCCCTGGGGTTGTAAACGCTCGCCTCCAAAAATTAATAAATCCGGAAACTTATATTCATTTTTTTATCTGCGAAAATACGAAGCCATGACTGTGTATCATGTGTGTGTGTGCGCACACACATGCACAGATGCATGCACACGCGCATGTCATCAAAGTTGCACTGACGCGTTATTGAACGGTAAAGATTAGGTACATGCTGTATGTTTGCGATTATAGAAGAGTTGGTGTAAGTTCAGTAGGCCAAATCTTATGATACAGGTTCGATTTTCGGTTGAGTAGTTTCACTTAATTTTTTTTTTTTTTTGTCTCTCTTGTGTAAACCTAATTTTACCCACTCATCTATATATCTACCCACATTCAAAGTAACCGACTTTCTATCATCCTTACGGCATGACACCTCCAGCAAAAGGGGGAACCTCTACTCAGTTGCTCACTGTTTAGAAACAGCAACCAAATCTCTCTCTGAAATCACATCCTAGCCCTTCAAAAAAAAAACATTGGAAGGGTTCACTGAGCACTGCACTTTTTGACATTTAACTGCGGTTGTCAACCGGGGCCTATATGGCCCTTGCGGGTCCATATAAGATTGGGGGGGGGGGGGGGGTACAAAACAAAATAGTGAATTAGGGATTCACAATAGTACTTTAAAAGCCCCAGAAAAACTTTTGCTTTAGATTGCAAGAAACAGCAAGGAATTTTTCTCTAACATTTTACGTACTCCAACCTACACAAGTTAAAGTGTGAAAAACAAAATTGGAATTTTGAAAGAAGTTTCTTTAAAACTAGTTTTTAAACATTGAATTACTATGGGGGTCCACCAGAATAGAATAGTAATCCATGGGTAAATAAAAAAAAATGCTTGAGAACCCCTGATATATAAAAAGATGGTGTGGTCACAATTTGAACGCCTTTGATCATAGATTTGCTCGATTATAACAAATCTGAAGTTAAATGGTAATACCTTGAGCACCCCCCCCCCCCCCACCAGCACTTTGATTAGCTAATTTGGTTGGAATTCCACCAGTTTTGTGTTAATTACATACACCTAGCAGTATGTATTTCGTGTCTGATCCACTCAATACAATGGACGACTGATACTATATTTCCATATCTTTTGGAACGTCCTCTCATCACTCAACTAAACCTCAGAACCCACAAAACCAGGCATGAGCAACCATTTTCAAGAAGCAGGCTACTTGAGACATGGTTCATCATCAGGTAGGCTGCACTACTAAAATGATTCAAAGTAATTTTTCATTTAGGCATATCATTCAGAAAGTCCCACAGGCTGCAATTTTCCTATGACTACCCTAAATTCTCAAGTGGAAGCAAGTGCAGTTGTATTCAATGTCTAATGAATTATCATTCCAAGAAGTTGCTCTGGTGACAATTCTTCAGATGACCTGAGGTGATGAATCTTCAGGTGGTAACTCAACCACAACCATGACTACCCACTTGACACTGCCACCACAAGCATCATTATCATCATTATCTCTACCACCAACATTGGCACAACCAGCACCACCACAAACCACTGTCAATGTACCACAAATACAACAACCACCAACACTACCACCAATCAAGGAAACTCTATTGTACTTACCTGGTCTACTAGAAACTGTGAACAAATCTCAACATACTATCTTAAACAAGGATATACTGAGGTGTGGTCACGGATACAGAAAACGAGATAGTTACAGCTAGAATGCTTTTCCCCATAGATCATAGCACTCCTTGATCAGAGCTAACCTGGGGTTAAAACATAGTAAAAGTTGTAATCTCCTACATTAGTTGGTCGTTTTGCTTCCAATTCAACAAAGCACACACACAAGCAAACTCCATGTGAACTCTCGTCAAGTCTATCTGTTTCACAACCACATCCACACAGTTTAAAGGCAACTGATCCCAGAGGTGTTTTTCCCCCCACCCCATCACCTAATAAACAGAAGCTAAATTATTAACCCGTTTGATATCAACCCACCCATGAACAACCTTGTTCCATGATTTAAAATCCCTGTTTTAAAGTGATCTAAATTAAAATCTTGTATCAAAATTTCATGTTAATGTATGTTCTAAACTCCAACTTAATAACAAAAAGTTATTTTACTAAATTCTCCATTATTTTCAAAATTAATTTAAACAAATACAATGTATTTCAACAGAAATGTGGTAACAAAAAGGCTAAAGTTTTGTAAGTTGGTAGTTTGAACCCAATGGAGGTGTTTTACTGAATTTCTGGACAGGCTATAGAATTCTGCTTTGCTTAAGTCCATTGTTTATCTAGCAATCTACAATACACACTGGACTTGTATGGAGGAGTTACCTGTAATAGTTAGACATCCAATCCAAGGGGAGATCTTAAGACTAAATAAAGAAGCTTTCTATATTGGTTCTAAAGTTGGAGATAGAGGGTGAAAAGATCAACTTCAAATAACTTAAAACAAAAGATTTCAGATATTTAAGGGATACAAAATGAGGATATTAGATTATGTGATGTTCATGCCCTGAGAATGGTATGAACATCACATAATCACGTAATCATATTTCAAGAAATAGTGACTGCTAACTTGGTCTCCTAAGTAACAGAAGCTATCTACTACTTCTAATGATCCCCCCAAGCATTTGAGGGAGCCAATTCTCTGTGCATTTTTAGTGCTTATTGTACTTGACATCTTCCGCACACAAAGACTAAATTCTTTGTTAACCTTCATGTGATACTGCTTCACCTTTTATGTGTCCAAAGCTTGCATTGGGTACAACGCATGGAGTTTCTACCAACATCCTTCTTATATATTAAGCAGGGCCATCTCCCTGCAGGGACTTGTGATTTATTTGTTTTCCTACTTACTAGGACTTTGGTTTTCGCTAAATTAATTCAAAGGCCCTTAGATTCCAGGCCTTGCTTCTACACCTGAAATTTCTTCTCTAGGTCACATAGGGATTCAGCTATAAGAACATGGTCATCAGCGTAGAAGGACTCCCAGGGAGAACCAGTCTTGAACTCCTCTGTTAAGGTCTGGAGGACTAAGATAAACAAGACGGGGCTGAGAACTGAAAGTTGGTGAACTCATACCTGTACACTGAATTCATTGCTATACTCATTGCCAATCTTCACCTTACTGGTAGCATCCCTGTACATGGCTTGTACAGGTCTCACTAACCACTCATCTATCTGACTAAAACGTACTTGATACTAAATTCACAAAATTAATATAAAATATATGATGAAAAATAATAAATTAACTCAGTATTTTGAATATCTAACTGTAAGTAGAGGGAAAAGGAATCTATCACAATAAGGAGTGGAACAGTGAATCAAATTCATTTTCTCATATATAAGATAGACAGACTGATAGATGCATATGTATGTGTGTATGTATGTATGTACTACGTACATACAGTGTTTGTTGAGGCAGATTTTCTATGATATCTTTCTGATATCTTTCCTGTTGCCAACCCCGTTTCTAAGCAAGGTAATGTTTCCCATGGCCAGGCATGCTTTCACAGAATATTGAAAATGAATGACAGTTTGTATTACAGTGATTCATTTGTCATACTATGTCAAGACAAGGTGACACGAGCATACACTCATTTACACACACACATGCGCACACACATATATAAAGGCCACACTGTCATCATCATCGTTAAACGTCCGCTTTCCATGCTAGCATGGGTTGGACGATTTGACTGAGGACTGGAGAACCAGATGGCTGCACCAGGTTCCAATCTGATCTGGCAGAATTTCTACAGCTGGATACCCTTCCTAACGCCAACCACTTCGAGAGTGTAGTGGATGCTTTTACGTGCCACTGGCATGAGGGCCAGTCAGGCGATACTGGGAATGGCCATGCTTAAATGGTGTTTTTTACATGCCACCTGCACAGGAGTCAGTCCAGCGGTACTGGCAACGACCTTGCTCGAAAATTTTTTTTCATGTGCAACCAGCACCAGTGCCAGGAAGGCGATGCTGATAACAATCACACTCAAAGGGTGCTTTTTACATGCCACCAACATGGAAGCCAATCAGCTGCTCTGGCAATGATCATGCTCAGATGGTGCTCTTAGCGCTCCACTGGTACAGGCGCCAGTCATCGAATTTGCGAATTTGATTCGATTTCAATTTCACTTGCCTCAACAGGTCTTCGCAAGCAGAGTTTAGTGTCCAATGAAGGAAAGGTACGTTTAAGTGGGCTGGTTACACCCCCGGCACAGGCCACGGGTTATGGTCTCACTTGGCTTGCCGGGTCTTCTCACGCACTGCATATTTCCAAAGGTCTCGGTCACTACTCATTGCCTTGGTGAGGCCCAATGTTCGAAGGTCATGCTTCACCACCTCATCCCAGGTCTTCCTAGGTCTACCTCTCCCACAGGTTCCCTCAACCACTAGGGTGTGGCACTTTTTCACCAGCACATATCGACACACACACACACACACATATATATATATATAAATGTAAACAGCCTACTTAAAAGGTTTAGTGAAATATTTTTTGTATAACAGATAAATAAAGAAATGGAGTTAAATGCAGGCGTTATTCAAATCTTTATACTTCCGACGTATGTTTCAAAGAAAACATTGGTGTTATTCCAGAGGGAATAAAATGATGTAAAACAATGTGATCTTCTCATTAGGGAAAAAAAGTGAAACAACATCAGTAAGCCATTTTAACCAAATGTAATGACTGTGTATCTGATGGAGAGAATGCTAGCAAGTTATTTTTTAAAAAAACCGTTAATAGATTTAATGTCAAATGAAATTTAGAGAAAGAAGGACAAGAAAGAAAATAGTAGAAAACCAAGAGTGGAGAAATGTAGAGCATAAGATGAATGGAAATAAAGCTTAAAGGCATGGGAATAGATATATTTAGTGGAAATGAAATGTAAGACAGTTAAAGGTCGAATTTTATAGATTGGTAAAAATTACTTATAGGAAACAAAGGTATGTTTCTGCCAATGTTTGCAATAACAGAGGATCTGCAGATTAGTTACAGTTCAGTTCAGTCCATTATCACTGAAGATTTGGGTATGAAATGTGTGTCTTCCAAGTTTGTGCCAAAACTGCTTTCAGCTGACCAAAAACACACTCAGATTTAGTTACACAAGATCTCCTCAACTGAGTCGAGAATGATGAAAACTTTTTGAAAATTTTGCATATGCCTCTGAGCAGGTATTGCCAAACATTTAGCAAAATCTGATGCAGATTCTCTGCTCAACTTTCTTGTCATGGTCAATGCGATGCTCACACACTACACACCTTCCTTCCAAGCACTGCTGTAAACAGCAGAAGTGAGCTAAAATGTTAAAACTTAGTTTGCATGCACAACAGATTTCAAAGTCAATCTGTGCCAAGCGGCTTCACTCTGCATGCTTTAGCTTCATTACTATGGCAACAGTCCGGATACTTATTGATCAAAACACGTATATATGTATATATATATATATATATATATATATAGAGAGAGAGAGAGAGAGAGAGAGAGAGAGAAATTAAGAAATGGAGTTAAATGCAGGTGTTATTCAAATCTTTATACTTCCAACATATGTTTTGAAAAAAACATTGGTATTATTCCAGAGGGAATAACATGATGTAAAACAATGTAACCATCTCATCAGGAGAAAAAAGAGAAACAAAACATATCAATAAGCCATTTGAACCGAATGTGATGACCACGTATATGATGAAGGAAATGCTGGCAAGTTATTTTTTTTAACCGTTAATAGATATAACATCAAAGGCAATTTAGAGAAAGAGGAGGAGGAGGAGGAAGAAAGAAATTAACAGAAAATTAAGAGTGGGGAAATATAGTGCAATAGATGAGTGGAAATAAAGCTTAAAGGCATGCAGGTATATGTAGTAGAAATGAAATGTAAGAAGATAGTCAAAAGTTGAATTATATAGATTGGTTGAAACTACTTACAGGAACTAAAGGTATGTTTTTGTCAATGTTTGCAACAATAAACGCATTCTTTAAACGCGTTTACAAGGGAATTCTCCGAGGACAAAATGAGACACTGTTCTTTGGTACAGAGCAGACTAAAGTATTTACCTTTATTATATGGAAAGAATCTAGATAGAATATTCCATTCCAAACCAAATTGTTTATTATGTTCCATTAGAGACCAAATTAATGTACTAAGCCCAGTATTGTTGCGTTTATTGATATATCTAAATGTAGAGTAATGGTTAGATATTCTTTTGGACAACTGAGATGAAGAACTACCTGTGTAAAAAAAAGAACCAGAAGTAATTTTACATTGATAAACAGAGTTTCTAGTCTTAGAATTACTGCTAAGGAAATGAATGCAATTCGAATTTATATCAGAAATACTAATATTGTTGTTATTATTGTTCAAAGAATGGTTAGTGTTAATAATATCAATGTTATTATTTTCATTAAGGTGATTTGTATTTAACAACTTATTGTTATGTGAAGAGATGATCTGTGAAAGGTTTTTGGTGTTTGAAAACCCTGTTCTAATTCGGTGCGAATTGATAATGGAAGGGTATCTTGAATTTTGGGAGAAATTCTTATCTATAGCTTCACAAAACTGGTAAGGGAAGTTGGAATTGATCTGCTCAATATATGGAATTATCCACCAAACAGTTTTACTAGGACACACCTTGTTGTTAGGGTAATTATCTTTAAAAGTCCTATATTTGCTTTCATAACGTAAAAAGGGTCTCAAAGAATGGTCATCTCCCTTACGCTGCAAAACTACATTTTTTGATTTAGAGTTGTTATTCAAACTAACATATTGTTATTACTGTTATGACGTGTTTTCATGCCCTGATTAATAGAGGTAGAATTAATGTCAATAGGTAATTTTTTTTCTTTATAGCCTGCTTTAAGTAAGGCAAGGTTATAAAATTCAATTTCATCGTTGAAGATATCAACATTGACAGATAATCTAGAAAGTCTAAGAGAAATATTTCTAACTAAATTCCTAGTAATAGCCTTTGAATGATTACTGAATGGGCTAATATATTTTAAATTAGTTGAGGGTTTATGGTACGGGAAATATGAATCATTATATAATTTATATAATTCTCTTGTCATATAATTATCATATAATTTGTCATCAAATTATATCATCAATTAATGACAAAAAATTAAATAAATTCTACACCAATAGAAATACCCATAACAATAATTCTACTAATTCCCCTAAACTTAAATTATATCTCCCAAATTCCACTAACCCCAATAATCAAGCTCATATAAATCCCAATAATGGAAGCATAAAAACCCATGCTAACACGACTAATACAAATTCTTCTAACAGATTCACACATAACAATATTTATGAAAAATTTTTTTAGAGTTAAAACTAATTGTAAATTTAAGAATTCATGTAAAAGAAAACATGTAGTATATCAATGCACTGTTATAACTCAAGGCAAAAAATATTTTTATATTGGCTCAATGGAAAATAAGGCTAAGATTCAGATGGCTAACCATCTCCAATCTTTTAAAAATAAACAGAAAATCAACTTCACTGGATTAAGTAAATTTATATGGGAATTAAAAGATAATAATATTGAATTTGAAATTAAATGGGATATCATTGCTTCTGCACCAGCTTATAAAGTTGACAACAAAAAATATCAGCTTTGTATCACAGAAGCTTTCTTTATCATTATATCTAGGAATACCCTATTTAACTTAAGAAATGAGAAAAATATTTCTTGGGTTCATGCAGGAAAATATGTCTTTTCTAAATTTAAATAATTGACTTATTATCACCCTCACTGGAATATTTATATATTCCCTTTTACTCTTTAGTTCTACTAATATAAATTACCTCCCTCCTAACTCTTACCTAACTATTCTACTAATAATATTGATATCTACCTGCATTACACCTAAATTTAACATTATTCTATACCCATCACCTCAGCTGTATAACCTCCTGTAGTAACCTCCTACCAACATTTGAGCATATACACTTGGTAACATTTATATGTTTGACTATTATTCACACTCTTACCTTGTATTAATAACACATCCTTAACTAAATATTGATGCATGTTGTGCACACACACACATACATTTTATATATATATATATATATATATATATATATATATATATAGATGCATCAATATGTGTATGTACATATTTATCATTCAACCATGGTAGTGGTTGAATATATTCTTAAGTCCACCATTTTGTCAATTGCAGCATCTTCCAAGCTTCACCACTAATTCAGTTCTCAACTAAGTTGCAAACTGTTAATAGTTTTAAAGAGGACACCTCCTCAGCTACACTTTGGCATAAATAGTTTGAGATTTGGTTCAGTAGAAAAAAAGTTACATCAAAATATGTCAGACCTCAAGTAGGCAGTAAGGCAGATATTCATCTTCAATTAACATAAATTTTTAAATTTTGAATTAAAAGTATACCTTTCTTAGGCTTAAATGATAGAAAAATGCATGAGGAATTCAGAATCATTAGTCGCATTGAACAAAAGTTAGTAGAAAAACAGTTATGAGGTAAAATGTTACAAAATTTTGTCAGTAAGCAAGGAAGTAAGAAGTAACGATTAAGCAATAAGAATAAAGAATATATTTCTAAAATGAATGCTTACATTCTAAGGCAGCAAGCTAGCAGAGAAGTTAGCATGCTGAGCTAAATGCTTAGCGGTATTTCGTTTGTCTACATTTTGAGTTCAAATTTTGCCAAGGTCAACTTTGACATACAGATCATTTAATTATCTTTTTTTAACTAAACACTTTCAAACTTCCGATACTGGTAGAATGTGTCACATAGAACAGAGTTTACTCTTAACGTTTTTGACAAAATTTTGTATTTTAAAAATTATTTCGACAGAAGTTACAGAGTGACAACGGATAAATTCGTGTTTGATAAGTGCCAATACACGAAACTCTCAGCTTTTGACTTACTCTCTAACTTCTGCCGATGATATATATACATATTATATATATATAAAAAAAAATCTCACCACGCAATCAAACCAATAAAAGAGCCTCTACCTGGTCGCTCGACACGCTAAAAATTGCAGCCAAAGTATTCCCCTACCTAAATCACACGCCCATTGTATGTAATGTCCTAGATTATCCCTAAAAAGACAGTTTACTGAAGGCTGGAATGTCTTTGATGATATGTTTGCAATATCAGGGTTGATTTGAGGCTAAATAACAACAACATAATGGTAAATTTCTATATTAACACCTGCACGATTTACACTAAGAAAAAAAACAAAAAATTTGATTTTTTTGTGTGGAATCAAGTACCCTGACCTCCTAATATGCTGCAAATCCTTTATTTTGGTTGTAATCATATATATATATATATATATATATATACAAACTTTCACACCTGTATACACAACTTACAAGTGTACTTTACTGCCTCACCTCATTTATATTGTACTTTATTAATATTGTAATTTACTCTATAATCTCTATTTATTCATTCATTTATTACTCTAATTCTATTTACCTACTCTATCCTACCTCCAACCAACCTTCAAACCCCTCACCAAAACATAAATACAAATCATAAACAGTATCATTCAATCTACAAACAGACGTACATAACCTCTAAGGGTATATTTTTTCCCTCTGAAGAGATAATGCTCAGAAATATGAATTTAATATTTAATTAATTTCATTGTATATAATTGAAACAGCTGTAAGGGATAATGACCGATTTGTTGCTGATAATAAACTCTTAACTTCAAAATCTCCATTTTCTTCTTTTTCCTTTGCATGAATATAAACTACAGTTTATATTCAAACCTATTATTTTAAAGAAATCAATTCCCCCCCCCCCAAAAAAAATATTAGGTTTTGAACTAGTAGTATTTCCTTGGATGACACGATCCTTTCATGAGGCTAACATAACCTCTAACTGAATTATATATAAATATATAAATATATATATATATATATATATATATATATATATATATATATATATATATATATATATATATAAATATATATATATATATATATATATATATTTATTTATATATATTGTTTGAAGTGGTGTACAGATTTTATATATTAAGAAAAAGGTTGTCAGAATTTTGGATGATTCTTTATTAACACTTTCATCTCATTCATTTGGATTCATCAGATATCTCCTTTTTCTGTGTGTGTGTGTGTGTGTGTGTGTGTGTGTGTGTGTGTGTGTGTGTGTGTGTATGTGTGTGCGTGTGCGTGCGCGCGCGCTCACCCATACCTTGACAGCTGGTGTTGGTTTGTTTATGTCCCCGTAAATTATCAGTTCGGCAAAAGAAACCCACAGAATACGTAACAGACTTTAAAAATAAGTATTGGGGTTGATTTGTTCGACTAAATCCTTCAATGCCCTCGGCATGGCCAGAGTCCAAAGAGAGAAACAAGTAAAAGATAAAAGAAAAAAAGATACTTCTACGATCGATAAAAAGAATATAAATTATATATATAGTGGGTCAGTTCAGCAAATATTGACAAATATCGTCAAAATAATTTATCATTTTAGTCGATTTACTGTCTTCCTCCCTAATTCCCCCCCCCCCCGACTTTTATTGCTCTCTGCTTGATTTGGTTCCATACTTTTACTACTATTTAGAAGTTTAAAAGAAAAACTAGCGTAAGAGATATTAGAATAAAAGGAATTGTGAATGGAAAACGATAGCAAATTTACAGCTGGTTTCTCTTTGTCATTTTTTTTTTTTTTTGTAGTTTAAGATAGAGGAAACTTGAGACCTCACTAAAAGTAGCTTGTCGAATTTACTGCACCAAATAAGGTTAAGAGACATCCTCTACGTGCTTTGCAGACGTTTACTTCTGTCTGCTTCTCGGGCTCTCACTCTTTCTTTCGCTCTCAGTTCGCCTCTTAGTTGTCCTCTTTCTCTTTCACTATTTTTATTTCTCTCTCACTCCCCCTCTTCATTTTTCTCACTTTCCTTATTTCCCCCCTTTTTCTCGTTCACTCTCGCCTTCATCTTGTTCTTTTTCTCTCCTACCCCCTTCGGTTAACTCTTTTTCTCTTCCTCTCATCATCTTGTTCACTGTCTCTCTCCCTCCCTTCTTTGCTTACTTTCCCTTTAACTTGTCCCCGCCCCCGCCTCTTCATCTTTATCTTCTTCACTTCCTTTCTTTCTTTTCTCTGATTTCTCGCTATTACGGTTCCACTCCTCAACAAACGCAAAACAAACATACTGTGGAAGTTATAGACAAAACACATACACAACTGTAGGAACACATACATGCTTGAACAGTGACGAGTAGACACGCATATCTAATCAGATAAAAAGAAACATTGTTATGCATACACACGCACGCACGTACACGTAAAACTTTTAAATATCAACACACTCATAACCTGAGTATATATACTCACACAGGTTCATACCATTAAATGACTGTAAACATCCTTTGAAGAAAGATTATTAACACATACTCACTCAGAGGTATCACACACACACACAGTGGTAACATCTGTATTATCAAACCTTGATGGGAAAATACATCTACTTCGAGGAAGTAGAAAGATATTTTGACATACATACATGCACATATGTTGCACCAAGTGAAACATTGACTTATCATGCATCTCAGTCACGTCTACAAGTTATGAATATTTTCCTAATATTTTATTAAATTTCCTTTCGTTTTTTAACTTCTAACTCACACTGCCTTTAACATTTCTACCTCTTGAACCAGAAACGGAATCGAACAAATAAAGAAAAATGTGAGGCCAGGAGCGAACAAGATGTATATTCCCCCACCACAACTGCCATCGCCAATATTCTTATATTACTTTCATTAAATAATAGACTCCGATATTCGACGCTCATACACGTACCCACCCACACATACATATGCATATATTTAAACTTCTGTTATGATTCTTTGCCTTGTTCTAAGGCAGCTAATTGATTTACAGTATTCCCTACAACTCGAACTTGCCGATAAAATATTTTCCCACCTAAACCCACATCTACCTCTCTCCCCTCTTCTCTGAGTCACCTCTGCCGAAGGTCCTAAACATTTTATTCCAATTCTCAGTTCTCAAAACAAAATTCTATTAATCTGGAATTTTCTTCCTTGCAAAGTCTCCCCTCCCCACTAAGGTATAACTGTGTGGTTTGAGAAATTTCATTTGCAACCACATGGTTTTGCATGGCACCTTGAACAATTGTTTTCTATTACCAATGCCATCTATGAGTGAATTTGGTAGGTAGAAACTGTGTTGTGTGTGTGTCTGTGTTTATTCCTCCCTGCCACTTGGCAGTAGTTTGGAAAATTGATTTGTTTGACTAAACTCTTCAACATAGTGCCTTAGCATTGAGTGAAATGAGTAAAAGAAAAGTAAGAGTAGCAACAATTCAAGCTGAATATTATCTATTCAGTTTTTATAAGACCTAACCTAATTATCCTTATTTTGTGCTTTTAGAAACCCTAAAATGTCTAAAGATAAGACCTTTTGAAAATGTTGGTAGATCTAGGCCAGTGTTACTGAAAGTAGAGCATACACCTCACTAGTGGGGTATAAATACGTAAGAAGTGAATAAAATTTGCAATAAAGTTTTAATTAAAAAACTTCTTTTGAATGTATTCATTGTCATCATTATAACATTCACTTTTCCATGTTTGCACAGGTCAGAAGAGAATTCATTGAGACAGATATTTTATGGTTGATATCCATCCTGTCATTAGCCCTCACCAGTTTCCAAGTAAGGTAATATTTTGCCACTGGCTGGACATGTTTTTGTGGAAGACTAGATATGAAAAATATTGTTTGCATTACAGTGATGCTTGATTTTAACTATTACTGGCACCTGTGCCGGTGTAATATAAAATGCACCTTCAAACTTTGGTCCTCCTGGAGGCAGTGACAAGTAACTGAAACCTTTAGCAATATACCATGCTTGAGAAGACTTATCAAGCCAAGCGAGAACATAGTCATGGCCAATGCCAGCATTTTGCAACTGGCACCCTTGCCAGTGACATGTAAAAAGCACCCACTTACACTCTTGGAGTGGTTGGTATTAAGTAGGGCATCCAGCTGTAGAAACCATTCCAAATCAGATTGGAATCTGGTACAGCTTACCAGTTTTCAATGAAACTGTCCAACCCATGCCAGCATGGAAAATAGACATTAAATGATAATGATGATGATGATGATGCGATATCTAAAACAATGAGACACAAACACAAACACACATATATGCAATGATACACAATAAGCTTTACTCAGTTTCCATTTAGCAAATCCACTCTTTTGCTAAAGCCCCGAGGTTATAGCAAAAGACATTTGCCCAAGGTGTTACACTGTAGGACTGAACCCCAAAATAGTGTGGTTGGGAAGCAAAATTCTTAACCACACAACCATACTTTAGAATATATCATTATTATTATTTAGCATCTGTATTCCATACTGGCTTCTATTGGATGGTTTGACAGGATCTAACAGCTCAGAGGTCTGTATTGTGTTTTAATATCTGTTTTAGCATAATTTCTATGGCCAGATGCCCTTCCTAAAGCCAATCCAGTATACTGCATGATTTTATGTGTCACCAGCAGTAGAAGAGTTACCATATATCTCATAAGACTAGACCTCTTGACTAGGGAAGGTATCTTATGCCAGATGTTCAGTGGCAAGAGTACAATAAAAGGATAAGAACAGCTATCATTATCCATATGTATCACATAACCATACTAGTGCAGCCTTTAGATTTTTGTCAGGGGTGGTTGTGTGGTAAGTAGCTTGCTTACCAACCACATGGTTCTGGGTTCAGTCCCACTGCATGGCACTGTGGGTAAGTGTCATCTACTATAGCCTACCAAAGCCTTGTGAGTGGATTTGGTAGACGGAAACTGAAAGAAGCCCATCTTATATATATGCATATGTATATGTTTGTGTGTCTGTGTTTGTCCCCCCAACATTGCTTGACAACCGATGCTGGTGTGTTTATGTCCCCGTAATTTAGCGGTTCAACAAAAGAGCCAGATAGAATAAGTACTAGGCTTACAAAGAATAAGTCCTGGGGTTGATTTGTTTGACTAAAGGAGGTACTCCAGCATGGCCACAGTCAAATGACCGAAACAAATAAGAGAATATATATATATATATATATATATATATATATATATATATACATACATATATGTATGTTATATACTATATGGCATAAATATATGCTAAAATATATATATATATATATATATACATATATATATATATACACACACACACATATATATGCTATATATTTTCACTTTTTCTGAGAAATTGAAGTTGGGTGTGGGGACAAGACAGATTGTGAAAACACTGATCTAAGTAATGATTTGTAACTGAGATTCAGGGCCACCTATTTTTGATAATGGGCATAGTCAATTAAAACATGATTTAAACAACAATAGTTCTTGACTTGTACTTATTTTATCAGCCCTGGAAGGATAAAAGGCATCCTCCAAAACTTCCATCTTGCCTGAAATTCAATAACACTACCCTTGACATACCTATGCACCCTTTCCTCTTTAAGGCTCTGTTATTGTTCACTTTTTGTATTTTTCTTGTGTTCTAAGCATGCACTTTTAGTATTCATTACTGTCTTTTGTTTTAAATTATTGCTTTCTGTCTTCTCCTTTACCTTTTTCCAACAAGTTGTAGTGCACCAGAGCACTGTATACAATTAGCTCAATATTATCATTATTATTATTATTAAACAAGGCAGCAAGCTGGCTGAAACATTTGCATACCAGGCAAAATGCTTAGTGGCATTTCATTTGTCTTCATGTTCTGATTTCAAATTTTGCCAAGGTTGACTTTACCTGTCATCCTTTCGGAGTCAATAAAATAAGTACCAGTTAAGTACTAGAGTCAATGTAATTGACTTACCCCTTCCCCGAAATTGCAGGCCTTGTGCCAAAATTTGAAACTATTATGAAACAAGGTGGCAAGCTGGCAGAAACGTTAGAACGCCGGTCGAAATGCTTAGCGATATTTCGTCTGCCGTTATGTTCTGAGTTCAAATTCCGCCAAAGTTGACTTTGCCTTTCATCCTTTCGAGATCGATAAATTAAGTACCAGTAACGCACTGGGGTCAATGTAATCTACTTAATCTCTTTGTCTGTCCTTGTTTATCCCCTCTGTGTCTAGCCCCTTGTGGGCAGTAAAGAAATAAGGAACATTTGCATACCAGGCAAAATGCTTAGTGCCATTTCGTCCATCTTCACATCCTGAGTAAAAATTCCTCTGAGGTCCTCTTAGCTTTCATCCTCTGGGAGTTGACAAAATAAAGTACCAGTTGAGCACTGGGATCAATGTAATTGACTTTCCCCCTCCCCACAAGTTACTGGCCTTGTGCCCAAATTAGAAACCAATATTGTTACTATCAAACAAGGTGGTGAGTTGGCAGAACCATTAGCACGCCAGATAAAATGTTTAGTGTCCTCTCGTCCATCCTTACATTCTGAATTCAAACTCCGCCAAGGTTCATTATGCCTTTCATCCTTTTGGGGGTCGATAAAATAAATACCAGTTGAGCACTGGGGTTGATGTAATCGACTTAGCCCCTTCCCCAAACCTGCTGGCCTTGTGCCAAAGTTTGAAATCAATATTGTTATTATTAAACAAGGCAGCAAGTTGGCAGAATCATTTGCACACCAAGAAAAATGCATAGTGGCATCTCGTCTGTCCTTACGTTCTGAGTTCAAATTCCACCAAGGTTAATTATGCCTTTCCTCCTTTTGGGGTCAATAAAATTTGTACCAGTTGAGAACTGAGATTGATGTAATCAACTAAACCCCTCTCCTGAAATTGTATGAGAGATGAGGAGTGGGTGGTAGGGTGGCACACACTTAAACGTATGTGCATACATATTATATAGAGACAGAAGAAAAGAAAAAAGAAAATAATAAAAGCAAAGGAGAAGAAAAATATGGAAAACAGAGAAAATGGTGAAGACCAGCAGCCTCTGTGTGTGTGCGTGTGTGTGTGTGCATGTGTGCGTGCATGAGTATGTGAGAGTATATGTGTGTGTCTATGTGTGTCTGTATGTGTAAATATATAAACATACACCAGATGGAAAACAAACTGTTTGCTCCATGAAGGGACTTGAGGTGGTGTGGGGGTGCACCAATCCCATCTCACTGTTATTTTGTGGATATTGCTTGGGCTTAAACACTATCATTGGAATACATGCATATTCACCACGCACCCCCACCCCCCATACACACACACAAGAGTTCACAACCCAGTTGAGTCATTTCCTAAAATACACCACCACCATCACCACATTTTCAAACTCTTAAACTTTTCAGCTGTGAACAAAGAACTCTCAATTTCTGAGAAATTGAAGTTGGGTGTGGGGACAAGACAGATTGTGAAAACACTGATCTAAGTAATGATTTGTAACTGAGATTCAGGGCCACCTATTTTTGATAATGGGCATAGTCA
The DNA here is from genome assembly GCF_046866305.1 of Octopus bimaculoides. NCBI lineage: Eukaryota > Metazoa > Mollusca > Cephalopoda > Octopoda > Octopodidae > Octopus > Octopus bimaculoides. The sequence continues at coordinate 28,144,210 of NC_142934.1, forward strand.
ATTAAAACATGATTTAAACAACAATAGTTCTTGACTTGTACTTATTTTATCAGCCCTGGAAGGATAAAAGGCATCCTCCAAAACTTCCATCTTGCCTGAAATTCAATAACACTACCCTTGACATACCTATGCACCCTTTCCTCTTTAAGGCTCTGTTATTGTTCACTTTTTGTATTTTTCTTGTGTTCTAAGCATGCACTTTTAGTATTCATTACTGTCTTTTGTTTTAAATTATTGCTTTCTGTCTTCTCCTTTACCTTTTTCCAACAAGTTGTAGTGCACCAGAGCACTGTATACAATTAGCTCAATATTATCATTATTATTATTATTAAACAAGGCAGCAAGCTGGCTGAAACATTTGCATACCAGGCAAAATGCTTAGTGGCATTTCATTTGTCTTCATGTTCTGATTTCAAATTTTGCCAAGGTTGACTTTACCTGTCATCCTTTCGGAGTCAATAAAATAAGTACCAGTTAAGTACTAGAGTCAATGTAATTGACTTACCCCTTCCCCGAAATTGCAGGCCTTGTGCCAAAATTTGAAACTATTATGAAACAAGGTGGCAAGCTGGCAGAAACGTTAGAACGCCGGTCGAAATGCTTAGCGATATTTCGTCTGCCGTTATGTTCTGAGTTCAAATTCCGCCAAAGTTGACTTTGCCTTTCATCCTTTCGAGATCGATAAATTAAGTACCAGTAACGCACTGGGGTCAATGTAATCGACTTAATCTCTTTGTCTGTCCTTGTTTATCCCCTCTGTGTCTAGCCCCTTGTGGGCAGTAAAGAAATAAGGAACATTTGCATACCAGGCAAAATGCTTAGTGCCATTTCGTCCATCTTCACATCCTGAGTAAAAATTCCTCTGAGGTCCTCTTAGCTTTCATCCTCTGGGAGTTGACAAAATAAAGTACCAGTTGAGCACTGGGATCAATGTAATTGACTTTCCCCCTCCCCACAAGTTACTGGCCTTGTGCCCAAATTAGAAACCAATATTGTTACTATCAAACAAGGTGGTGAGTTGGCAGAACCATTAGCACGCCAGATAAAATGTTTAGTGTCCTCTCGTCCATCCTTACATTCTGAATTCAAACTCCGCCAAGGTTGATTATGCCTTTCATCCTTTTGGGGGTCGATAAAATAAATACCAGTTGAGCACTGGGGTTGATGTAATCGACTTAGCCCCTTCCCCAAACCTGCTGGCCTTGTGCCAAAGTTTGAAATCAATATTGTTATTATTAAACAAGGCAGCAAGTTGGCAGAATCATTTGCACACCAAGAAAAATGCATAGTGGCATCTCGTCTGTCCTTACGTTCTGAGTTCAAATTCCACCAAGGTTAATTATGCCTTTCCTCCTTTTGGGGTCAATAAAATTTGTACCAGTTGAGAACTGAGATTGATGTAATCAACTAAACCCCTCTCCTGAAATTGTATGAGAGAATGAGAGATGAGGAGTGGGTGGTAGGGTGGCACACACTTAAACGTATGTGCATACATATTATATAGAGACAGAAGAAAAGAAAAAAGAAAATAATAAAAGCAAAGGAGAAGAAAAATATGGAAAACAGAGAAAATGGTGAAGACCAGCAGCCTCTGTGTGTGTGCGTGTGTGTGTGTGCATGTGTGCGTGCATGAGTATGTGAGAGTATATGTGTGTGTCTATGTGTGTTTGTATGTGTAAATATATAAACATACACCAGATGGAAAACAAACTGTTTGCTCCATGAAGGGACTTGAGGTGGTGTGGGGGTGCACCAATCCCATCTCACTGTTATTTTGTGGATATTGCTTGGGCTTAAACACTATCATTGGAATACATGCATATTCACCACGCACCCCCCCATACACACACACAAGAGTTCACAACCCAGTTGAGTCATTTCCTAAAATACACCACCACCATCACCACATTTTCAAACTCTTAAACTTTTCAGCTGTGAACAAAGAACTCTCAATGTAGCCATTTGATTTTGATAGAAATAGCAGCAAAATTTCCCTGAAATCATACCCTATTGTCTTTAAAAATGTAATATATTATGTAGATAATATCTGGAAAAAAAGATGTGATGATAATGGGTTGGAATATCTTCAATGGTCATAGGGTTGCTTTTTCAGGGCGAACTTAGAGCCATACAACAACAAACACAACTTTTAAAGCATATCCATTGCAATATCAAAAAGCACCCAGTACATTCTGTAAAGTGGTTGCTGTTAGGAAGGGCATTCAGCCATAGAAACCATGCCAAAACAGACAGGTAACCTGAACAGCCCTTCAGCTGGTCAGCTCCTGTCAAACCGTTCAACCCATGCCAGCATGGAAGATGGACATTAAATGATGATGATGTGGTGGTGATGATGATGATGATAATGATGATGATGATGATGATGATGATGATGATAATGATGATGATGATGATGATGATGATGATGATGATGATGATGATGAATCTGTGATTTCAATTCTTAGACTGAGTGGTATGTTGCGTTCTTGAGCTATACATTTCATCTCACATTGCCCTGCAATCACTTCGACACCTGATGCATGGTATACAGTACACCTGTTCAGACAATGTCAATTTGATGGAGGGAGTGAGCTAATGTACAGTGCATACATTTGGAATAGGTTGTTCAGCAAAAGCTGAACACTCATACATCATTTTCGATGGGAGAGTCCATTATTATTATTATTATTATTATTATTATTATTGAGTGAGAGAGCAGTGCATGCCATCAAAGTGACATTGGAGTACAAATATACAAATCCCAGTATACCTATCATGACTACCTATATTATAACTATATGTGTGCAACATGATGATCTCATATCAAGATAAACAGTGCATCACCTTGCAGGTTGGAACTAGTTAGAATTTTCTTCAGGTCAAGCGGCCCATTCCACTCAAAAGGACTTTGAATAAGGATTGTTTAAGGATGTTGAACAAAACACCATGTCTTCAGAGGTGAATTATTCAAACCCCAAAGAATTCCTCTCAACACATGGCTATGATGCTCCTCCACTACTTCTGCTCTTAATCAGAGATGCCCATATCATCAGCCACTAAGAGACATGTTAAACTAGTTACAGTCAAGCAACTGACAAGCAAATCTGTGGTATTGAACAGAATATTTACTGTAGCCCATCTTTTACCAAGACAAAACATGAAAATGATAGCACAATGCAGAAAGCTGGCAAAATCAGTGCACTGGGTAAAATGATTAGCGGCATTTCTTTTGGCTGAGTTCAAATCTTGCCAAGGTTACTTAGCCTTTCGTCTTTTTGGAGTTCCTGAGTTGATAAAATAAGTACCAGTCAAGTATTGAGGTTGGTGTAATTGATTTACCTCTTCCTTAAAATTGCTAGTCTTGTGCCAAAATCTAAGACCATTATTTATTATCATTACTTTATGATTGAAAAATTCATATTTGAGCTAACTATCTGCATATTCCCTCCATCTGGATTCCACCCACCATACACAACTTTCTTTATCCAGTCATCTCAACTGTGTCTCACATCACAGATCCTACACTAAGCACTTTACCAAACTCTTCTTTCCTTCCAAGAATTTGCAAGGAATTTCTTTACCATCCATTTTTTTTTTTACTGCAGACATCACTCAACAAATATTCAAATTGAACATCAACTGTATCAATTTCACCAGTCTGGGAGTGAGGGCTGCAACAGTTGTGGGCTTGCCTCTATAAAAAAAAAAATTAAACTTATGGATCAACTAATTGAATATAGTGGTAACTGGCACAGTATTCTCTTTTTAGACCGGCACCCATCTTGATGATGAGTGCACATACATTGGAATTGCTCTGTACCTTGGTCTCCACATATGTGTATTACATAATGTTGTGGAGTTACTGTCAACAAGTTCAAAACGAACTCCCTCTTTTGCCATCACAGTAGAACATTTCCTTCTCCAAGCTGCCCTGGGTGAGGCTATTAACAGGGACATTATCCACAGCAATAATATTTGTCTGAACAAAATATTTGAAGGCCAATCTCAAAATGCTGAACCTTAAGAAGGAGATGACAGAGGACCGAGATATGAGATGCACTGCTGTACTTACTCAACAAGACTCACCCACCACAACAGAATTGAGATCCTAAAACCAAGGTGCCACATGTAATAAGCATTGATGTGAGTGCTGGTGCCAGGTAAAAAGCACCCAGTACATTCTGTAAAGTGATTGGCAATAGGAAGGGTATCCAATCAAAGAAACCAAGCTAAGACAGACAATGGAACCTGGTGCAGCCCCTGGCCTTGCCAGTTCCTGTCAAGTTATCCAACCCATGCTAGCATGGAAAATGAATGATGATGACGATGATGATGATGATAATGATGATGATGGTGATGGGATAGTCCTTTTCCCATCCAAGGGAAAGGATTAAGTTTCACATCTGCAATGTGATGTGTTATGATACAAAGTCTTGTGCCAACCTTGTAGCTTCAGCCATAAGCACAAGAACCGGATCCTTATACACAGAGGAGTGGAACACAACTGAGTATGAGTCATTGATGGATAGACTTTTTTCACAACGGTCACTGTTAAAACCTCTAGCATACTCAGTTTCTGGTTTGCCACTTTCCTTTATCAAAATGGGATGAAGGCATCACACCTGAAGAAAGAACTCCACAAAGTGGAGTGGCTGATGCAATAAATATCACTGACTGTTATGCGCAGCATCGTTTTTGCTATACTGTCAGTGAGGCACAGGTAGAAGAAATCATACAAGGAAAATGTAGAATTAGTTTGTTGATTGCTCTGTCTGTGTGTGTGTGTGTGTGTGTGTGTGTGTGTGTGTGTGTGTGTGTGTGTGTGTGTGTGTGTGTGTGCGTGCGTGTGTGTGTGTGTGTGTGTGGTATTAAAAATACATGTATGTATGAATATCTGCCTGTACTTAAACACACAGATACAGATATACATTTTCATTGGTTTCAGACAGTACGTATGTATATATGTATGTATGCACAACTATATGCAACATTCAAACATATACTTGAACAGATATGTGTGTGTGTGTGTGTGTGTATGAATAGATAGATAGATAGATAGAGAGAGAGAGAGAGAGAGAAAGAGAGAGAGAGAGAGAGAGAGAGAAACAGAAGACATACTCGTCAGTAACTTTCTTAAACAGATATTTATTTTTCGAGGTACATATATAAACTTACTCTTATGCACACACACAAACACATATTCAGTTTCTGCAGACTTCTATGCATGAGTCACTACTTTGCTATATGCAAGACTTGGGTGTAGTGTCAATCAATATTTGCATGCATGTATGTGTGTGAGTGTGTGTATATGAATATATACATGTGTGCATAAATTTTTAACTTGGCAATGTTTCAAATTTCCCTTTACAGCACAAGTTTTTAGGATACAAAAAAAAGAAATCTCTATATTGCACACATATTAATCAAAAAAAGTGTTTCATTCGACCATCATCACCACCATCATCATCATTTAACATCCAGCTTCCATACTAACATGTGTTTGACAGTTTGCCTGAGTCTCATGAGTCAGAGGAATCCTTCATACGCTAATGTCCACTGCAGATCGATTTCTATGGTCGGATGCCCTTCCTAATGTTAACCACTGTATGCTGCACAGGGTGCTTTTTATTTTATTTATTATTTTTCTTTTGTGTGTGTGTGTGAGCGGTACCAGCACAAGTGATACCTCATAATTTGCCTCAAGAGTTTAAGTACAGAATCTCACTTAAGTAAAGTAGCTTTTGAAATCCAGATGGACTTATCACATATGCACATGTATACACATTCAAGTGCAGGCATGTTTGTGTGTGTGTGTGTGTGTCTGTCTGTCTGTCTGTCTGTCTATGTGTATATCAAGTATCTCAAAGGCTCATTACAACTTCAATTATCTTATTTGTCACTCTTGCTCCAAATTAAAAACAAAATTAAAGTACCCAGAGTACATATTTGAAGCAACATCAAATTAAGTTTAAGTGAAGGCACGTGGCTTAGTGGTTAGGATATTTGGCTCACGATAGTAAGGTCATGAGTTTGATTCCTGGCAGTGTATTGTATCCTTGAGCAAGACACTTTATTTAACATTACTCCAGTCCACTCAGCTGACAAAAGTGAGTTGTATTTGTAATTCAAATGGCCAGCCTCGTCACATTCTGTGTCATGCCGAATCTCCCTGAGAACTATGTTAAGAGTACGCATGTTTGTGGAGTGCTTAGCCACTTGCATGTTAATTTTACAAACAAGCTGTTCCGTTGATCAGAGCAACTGAAACATATTACCATAACTGACAGAGTGTCAATCATGCTTAATGTATATACACTGTTAACAGGCAAGATTATTCAGCCCAGCAGCTTTTGCAATATCAGTGAATGTATTATTTACACTTTCTATATATCAGAGGTGATAGCTTTCATAAGGAATGTGACTTCAAATACATGACATTAACAAGACCAAAGAGAGACGAAATGCATCTGGATGCCAGGATGATTTTTCATCTCTCACCAATATATTGTGTTTTTTAATACAGTACATCTATAAGACATTTTATCTTGGATGAAAACTACAATATCTTGGCCATCAAAGGTGTATATATATTAGTTTCAAATTTTGGCACAAGGCCAGCAAGTTCAGGAGAAGGGGTAAGTCAATTACATCGACCCCTGTACTCAGCTGATACTTATTTTATTGATCCTGAAAGGATGAAAGGCAAAGTCACTTTCAGCAGAATCTTAACTCAGAACATAAAGACAGACGAAATGTCGCTAAGCATTTGCCTGGCATGCTAATTATTCTGCCAGCTTGCTGCTTTAAAAGGTTATGTGTATTAAGTATGGTGTATGAATGGTTATTTTAAAATGAAATTATCATTTGGACTGTAATAAATTCTAGCTTTAATAACATTGATTAGTTTCTTAAATGTTTGTCATTCTTAGTGAAGAATATAGCTGATGATTAACTATTCTTGCATCCTTGGAGTAAAACAGAGGTGCAAACGTGACTTGTGTTTAAGAAGTTTGCTTCCCAACAATATGGTTTCAGGTTCAGTCCCATTGCATGGCATCTAAAAGCAAGTGCCTTCTACTATAGCCCCAGGTCAATCAAGCCTTGTGAGTTAAATTGGTAGACATATGCATGAATATGTGTGTGCATGTGTGTCTGTATGTTTGACATCACGTGATAGTTGTAAATGAGTGTCCCTGTCATACAAGCGGTGTCATTCATTTCCAACATTCTACTAAATCCTTTAGTATTTAAACCGGTCATATCCAGCCAAAATATTCTATTTGTTTTATGTTCAAACTCAGCAAATATAGTCTCTTACACCTAAGCTACAATGTCATACTAAAAGTAAACAATCCCACAATTGAAATATCAAAGCTACAACATAATGCAATTAATTTCAAACAATGTAAATAAAAAAGCAATACAATTGACAAACTAATTTGAATGCTAAAGGCTTAAACATATCTAACCATAGAAAATCTGCCTCAATAAATTCTATCTAACCCATGCCAGCATGGAAAACTGATGTTAAATGATGATAATGATGATGGTGGTGGTGGTGGTGGCAGTGAAGGCAGTGGTAGTAATGGTGGTTGTGGTGATGGCAGAAGTTGAGGTGGTGGTGGTACTGGTTTTGGGTCACCCAGTAAGGTGAGGGTTGGAAATGAGTACAGTAATGAATTCCGGGTAGAGGTAGGGGTCCACCAAGGTTCCGTCCTCAGCCCCCTCCTATTTATCATAGTCCTCCAGGCGATCACAGAGGAATTCAAGACAGGTTGCCCCTGAGAGATCCTCTATGCTGATGACCTTGCACTAATTGCGGAGTCACTATCAGAACTAGAGGAGAAGTTTCAGGTGTGAAAGCAAGGACTAGAATCGAAGGGCCTTAGAGTCAACCTAGCAAAAGCCCAAATCCTAATAAGTAGGAAGGTAGATAAAACACAAACCCCTTCAGGTAGATGGCCCTGCTCAGTATGTAGAAAAGGAGTAGGTAGTAACTCTATAAGATGTACCCGGTGCAAGCTATGGACACATAAGAGGTGCAGCAATATCAAAGGCAGATTAACTACGAAGTTAGTTTTTGTATGTGGCAGATGTTCAGGTGCAATAAACACTGTAAACAAACAGGAAACAACTTCTATCTCATTCCAGGGAGAAAAACTAGAGGTAGTCGATAGCTTCCGCTATCTGGGTGACCAAGTTAGTAGTGGGGGTGGGTGCGCTGAAAGTGTAGCTGCTAGAAAAAGAATAGCCTGGGCAAAGTTTAGAGAGCTCTTACCTCTGCTGGCGACAAAGGGACTCTCACTCAGAGTAAAAGGCAGACTGTATGACGCATGTGTACGAACAGCCATGCTACATGGCAGTGAAACATGGGCTGTGACTGCTGAGGACATGCGTAAGCTCGCAAGGAATGAAGCCAGTATGCTCCGCTGGATGTGTAATGTCAGTGTGCATACCTGTCACAGTGTAAGTATCTGAGAGAAAAGCTGAACATAAGAAGCATCAGTTGTGGTGTGCAAGAGAGACGATTGCGCTGGTATGGACATGTGGTGAGAATGGATGAGGATAGCTGCATGAAAAAGTGCCACACCCTAACAGTTGAGGGAACCTGTGGAAGAGGTAGGCCCAGGAAGACCTGGGCTGAGGTGGTGAGGCAAGACCTTTGAACATTGGGCCTCACCGAGGCGATGACTACTGACCGAGACCTTTGGAAATGTGCTGTGCGTGAGAAGACCCGGCAAGCCAAGTGAGATCGTTGCCAGTGCCCCTGGACTGGCTCTTGTGCGGGTGGCACATGGGATGCACCATTTTGAGTGTGGCCGTTGCCAGTACCGCCTGACTGGCCTTCGTAGGATTTTCGAGCGAGATCGTTGCCAGTGCCCCTGGACTGGCTCTTGTGCGGGTGGCACATAAAAGACACCATTTTGAGCGTGGCCGTTGCCAGTACCGCCTGACTGGCCCTCGTGCGGGTGACACGTAAAAGCACCCACTACACTCTCTGAGTGGTTGGCGTTAGGAAGGGCATCCAGCTGTAGAAATTCTGCCAAATTAGATTGGAGCCTGGTGTTGCCATCCGGCTTCACCAGTCCTCAGTCAAATCGTCCAACCCATGCTAGCATGGAAAGCGGACGTTAAACGAGGATGATGATGATGATGATTTGAGAAAATTTATTGGAACTCAATTTTTCAAATATTCTGACTAATCCTAAACAGTAACTTTCCCTATTTTATTGTCCATCAAAAGAAGAGAATATTCTTTTATAAGCAACAATAAAAACACATGAAAAAAATTTAAGTTATTAATGTAGGTCGTTTGTTGAAATGCAAGGATTGTTATTGATAGTGGTAACATTTTCTAAGCTGCTAGGATTGCACTAAAGAGTTCCATCTTCATGTAAAGTCAAATAAACATGTCAGTCCCACAGAATTCATCTTTTCACAAGTTATTAATAACAGCCAGAATTTAAAACTATGAAGCCTAAAAATTTTGAAGGACATGAGAAGTTGTGATAGTCAAACAAGTGAAGGGAAATGGATTTAACTGGGAATCAAAGCTAGAGAACAAAAATGTTGACTCGCCAGAAGCTTGACTTTCACCACCGGCTGCCAGTATTCACCACAAATGAAAAGAAGAATTTCTTACGACCACCTCTTTTTCTATAATACAAAAGTATTCATCATCATCATCATCATCATTTAACGTCTGCTTTCCATGCTAGCATGGGTTGAACGATTTGATTAAGGACTGGTGAACCAGATGGCTACACCAGGCTCCAATCTGATTTGGCAGAGTTTCTACAGCTGGATGCCCTTCCTAACGCCAACCACTCAGAGAGTGTAGTGGGTGCTTTTACGTGCCACAGGCACGAAGGCCAGTCAGGAGGTACTAGCAACGGCCACGCTCGAAATGGTGTATTTTACGTGCCACCTGCACAGGGCCAGTCCAGCGAGCCTATTTGTTATTCCTGTTGAAATACACTGCTTTTATTTCAATTAATTTTGAAAATAATGAAGCATTTAGTAAAATGACTTTGTCGTTATTAAGCTGGTGTTTGGAACATAAATTAACATGAAATTCTGATGGAAAGTTTTAATATAGATCACTTTAAAACAGGAAGTTTGTGTCACAGAACCAGAAGTAGTTCCAGACAGATTGGTATCAAAAGGGTTAGTGTTCAAATTAAAAGCTTCTAAACATTGCTAAGTTATTTCCCAAACATCAAATTAATAACAAAACATTATATTTTATTAGATCATAGGTGCAAGCATGGCTGTGTAATAAGGAGCTTGCTTCCCAACTATATGGTTCTCGGTTCAGTTTCACTGAATGGCACATTAGGCAGATGTCTTCTATTATAGCCTTGGGCCAACTCAAGCCTTGTGAGTGGATTTGGTAGACAGAAACTGAACGAAGTCTGTTAAATATATGTGTGTGTGTGTCTTTGTGTCTGTATTTGTCCCCCACCACCACTTGACAACTGGTGTCAGTATGTTCCCATCCCCATAACTTAGCTGTTCGATAAAAAGAGACTGATAGAAAAAGTACCAAGCTTATCAAAAAAAATATTAAGTACTGGGATTGATTCATTCAACTAAAAGTTCTTCAAGGTGGTGCTCCAGCATGACCACAGTAAAAGATAAAAGACCACTTTTTATCTTTGCAGTATATTTCATTAGAAATATAGTCAAGAAAATTTTGCATAGAAAAACAGTGGTTGAAGAGTAGAAAAATAATCAACTATATTAACCTCAGAATATTACAGGTATATATTTTACATTGTCTAGAATGATAAAAGGCAAATCTAGCTTCAATATGATTCTAACCCAAAACCATGAGTGATGAAATTAAAGGTTATTAAACATTCAAGCCAGCACTATACAGTCTTGACTATCTACAAAGATTCCATTACAGAAAAAAAAAAGTACTAAAGCAGGACGAGATAAAGAACCATTATTGCCTGCTAGTAGTTGCAGTCTATCTTATGATAATAACATTGTAACCTTCACCTGATGAAAGTTAAGGAAATATAACTACCAGATGTTATAGTGGTGTTTTGCTACTGTCATTATGGACCTTTTTAGGGATGGTAAATCTAAACATGATGTTGTTAGTGTAGAATTTGAGAAAACTTTTTAGTGCCTGATCTTCAAGAACAGCTTTGTATCAAGTTGCACAACCCACAGTCTTTATCCTTCACCACAACCACCTATTGGGGTATAGATATAGTAACATCTATATCCTGTCTAGCCTGACACAAGAAGAGTTGAGTATGTTATCTCAGGACAGTGTAAAAAAATAATATATATGATAAGAAGTAATGCTACAACCATCAACAAAAGTTAACTTTATAGATGTTCTTAACTACATACTTTTAAGTTGTCAATTTCCAAATTGCTTCACTGTAAGAAAAATGTTTAAATTTGTTTTCATTTCTAGTCTCTAAATTATTATCTATTAAAAACATGTTTCTAGAGAGGAATTTAATATTTGATAGGCACAGACATGGCTATGTGGTGAGGCACAGACAAGTTTGTATGGTTAAGATGTTTACTTCCCAACTACATGGTTTTAAGTTCAGAGCCACTGTATGACACCTTGGACAAGTACTTTCTTCTACAAATATCTGCTTAGCCTAGTCTCTCTCTACAGGCAGATGCCATTCCTTGCACTAATCATTTTACAGAGTGAATTGGCTGCCTTTTTTTCATGAGTGTGTCCATTTGCTTCTCTAGAAATGGCCAGGGTGTCATCATATATATATATGACTGAAACAAGTAAAAGAGTAAAAAGAGAGAGTAAAAATAAAATTCTAGGTAAGAAGATATTAAGCTTAGAAAAATATTTTTACAGTAATTTATTTCTTTTTATTGTTTACTTGTCAAACTATCCAATCCATGCCAGCTTGAAAGACAGACATTAAAAGATGATGATGATGGTGATGTGTGTGTAATAGAAGTTTTATTTCACAAATCAGTGGAATCCTAAGACTAGAATGGCAAAAATTCAGTCCATCTTCTGTGCTTTATTCTTAAACAAAGAGACTCCTTCTAACCTAACAGTCTGAAATACTGATTTTAATTTGATTCAGCCCCATAATATAATGTTCTGGAAGGAAAATGACTATATATAATGCTAATGCCATTCTTAAGAGCATTAAAAAGGTAAATGAAGTGAGTTACAGCTAGGAGACAGAGAATCTTTTTTTCTTTTGTTTTTTTTCTGTTACTTTAGAACGATGTCACAACCTTTATTATGGAAATATAGAAAAAGGTGGTGAGCTGACAGAATCATTAGCATGTTGGATGAAATGCTTGGCAGTATTTTGCCCGTCACTATGTTCTGAGTCCAAATTTCACCAAGGTCAACTTTGCCTTTCATCCTTTCAGGCTCGATGAATTAAGTACCTGTGAAACACTGTAGTCAATGTAATCGACTAGCTCCCTCCCACCAAATTTCAAGCCTTGTGCTTTTAATTAGAAAGGATTATTGTTGTTGGCACTCCGTCGCTTACGACGACAAGGGTCCAGTTGATCCGATCAATGGAACAGCCTGCTCATGAAATTAACGTGCAAGTGGCTGAGCACTCCACAGACATGTGTACCCTTAACGTAGTTCTTGGGGATATTCAGCGTGACAAGGCTAACCCTTTCAATTACAGGCACAACAGAAACAGGAAGTAAGAGTGAGAGAAAGTTGTGGTGAAAGAGTACAGCAGAGTTCGCCACCATCCCCTGCTGAAGCCTCGTGGAGCTTTAGGTGTTTTCGCTCAATAAACACTCACAACGCCTGGTCTGGGAATCAAAACCGTGATCTTATGACCGCGAGTCCGCTGCCCTAACCACTGGGCCATTGCGCCTCCACAGAAAGGATTATAAAAGTACAGAAAATGAGAATGTGTGATATTCTTTCACTTCATTAATACAAATGATTTCTTACTCTGACACAGTAAATCCTGAATTTCCTGATACGAAGCAAAATATTTTACAGTTTTGTTCAGTTGTTTTGTGCATAGCTTTTCAATAAAATTCAAGGCAATATAATGATAACTATTAAGGTGGTAACCTGGCCGAATGATTAGCATGCTGGGTGAAATGCTTAGTGGTATTTTGTCCGTCTTCAAATTCCACCAAGGTCCACTTTGCCCTCATCTTTTTGGGGTCAATAAAATAAGTACCAGTTGAGTACTGGTTCGATGTAAGCAAATTACCTCCTCCCCAAAAATCGCTGGCCTTGTGCCAAAATTTGAAATCGATATAATGATAAATATTATTTTTCAAGATTTAGTATTAGAGTTCAGAATAGGGTCCAGGATTAGGTTTGGTACCATGACTAAAATGCTTTTTTTTTTAAGTACAATTTTGAAAAAAATTTCTAATTCTTTAAAAAACCAGGATGGTTACATATGGAAAGATATAACCATACTGAAATTTCTTCACACACACACACACACAACCCAGCTATTTAGCACATATGCAAAAATCAAAGCATGAAAAGTTTCTATTTCAGATCATAAGGTCTAAGATGTTCCTGGCACAGATCCACAAATTTGAAGGGAGACATGTAGTTGATTTTCAGGAGACCTCAGTACCTCCTTTATACTTATAAAAAAGCAAAAGCAACCAAAACGATGATGGTTACAGCTAAATTTTGGAAGGCAATTAATTTGATCAACATTAACTCACTACCATTTTTAATCAACTTGATTGCCTTCATCTCATTCCATTAATAATATATGAACTCTAAATTTAACACAAGGCCATAAATTTGTTGGGGTACGGTGTAACCTTTTGACACCACTAGGACTGACCCCTAATTCTATGATAAAAAAAAACTTCCTCTTTTAAATTAAATTAAAACCTTCATTAAAATTCCTTGTTAATTTATGTTCCAAATACCAGCTTAATGACAAAATTATTTGGATAAATTCTTCATTAATTTCAAAATTTATATAAAGAAATGCAGTGTAATACAGTATTATATTTAAGAGATGAGGAATTAGGTACATTATTTATATTTGACGGATATTTGTCCTCATCTTGTTTGCTGTTAACACAATGTTTCGGCTGATATACTCTCCAGCCTTCAGCAGGTGTCTTGGGGAAATTTCGAATCGGAGTTCTCATTCCTAAGGTATTTTTCGATGTTGTTGTTGTTGTTATTATTATTATTATTTTTCAGGTCACTGCCTGGAATCGAACTCTTAATCACTACGCCATATGCCCGTGCATATGGCGTAGTGGTTAAGAGCGTGGACTACTAACCCCAAGATTCCTAGTTCGATTCCAGGCAGTGACCTGAATAACAACATCGATAAAAAATACCTTAGGAATGAGAACCCAGGTTTGAAATTTCCCCAGACACATGATGAAGGCTGGAGGGTATATCAGCCGACACGTTGTGTTAACAAAAAACAAGATGAAGACAAATATCTGTCAAATGTAAATAATGTAAATGCAGTGTATTTTAACAGAAATAAGGTGATATAAGGGTTAAATATACTCCAGTCAAATTCTAGAATTCAAGCTTGGAAGTATAAAAGGTGAAGTACAATGAAGTTTGAACTTGCTATTAGAAGAAACCTAACCGACATACTACATACTAACCGACATATTCAACATCTCTACCATTTTCGTTTCTGTTTTATTAATAATAAAATGTGCTATCACAAAGCACTGCAAATTACAAAATATTGTTATATTTTATAAAATTTGGTAAAATATAATTTATCAGAATATAATATTAACATAGCAATCGTTGATGGTGTATAAACGTTTTCTCGTCCGTTCGGACGTAAACAATCATAGAAATATGTAAGTATATTGTTTTTAAATGTCAATGTTTTCTTTTGTATGAGCTATAACAGACTGAATTTCAGCCAGATTCTTCCATAAGGACCTGGAATTCTTCGTATTCTTGATTTTCCCACTGGGTGGGAGTATTGCAAACCCAAACGTGAAATTGCTTGTGGTCTTGTGTTGAGTTTGCATCTTTGAACCAGGTGACAAAATCTTCAAACTCATCGTCGTGAAATAAAGAATTATTATAGTCACAGTTGTAATAATCATATTCTTGATTAGTGTAGTAATTGTTGGGACACGGTCTTGGGACTTGATACCAGATAAAATTTTCTTCGTTAGGGTACACAGATTGGCGACCATTAGAAGTATTACTCAAGCTGTCATTTATTTTTTCTACGGTCATCTGAGGCCCTGTTGGTGGATATTCCCGATAGCAAGAACTGTGAGAATGGTTCGCTTGTTGGACCCAGTCGTCCGAGTTTCCGTACATGTACCCCGGCCAATGAATTAAAGGACAGCCACATTCGTTACATTTGTAATTTTCTTGGACACAGGCATTGCCTATTGTTCTGAATAAACTTATATGTTTTTGATTGTAAGAGTTGACATGAGAAGTAAAAACTCCTCGATACCATGACGGATGACAGTAACCATGTGTCCAATAAACATCATTTGGAACACACGGAGAATAAAATTCTGCTCCGTATCCAGCTATTAGAGAAAGATTTTCAAATTCTGTCACGGATTCACTTTCGTTAAAAGTGAAATAATTTTCTCCGCTATTTTGAAAATAATCAATATCAGTAATATAAAAACCATCTGAAATATTCGTAGAGCATTCTTCGTTTGCTTGACTTTCGTTGTTATACGAATAAAAATGGAGATTGCTTTCTTTTCTTGAACATTCGAGGTAATGAGATTCTCTAACGTCGTACCGCATTTTGTATTTGATTAATCGAGATTTTTAAATACAAGCTTTTATAAAAATCGATAGAATTCTGATTCGTAATATTATTATTAAATAGTTATTTTGAATTCGTAATAGGCCAGGATTCTTTCTGTTTGTTCGTGTGAACAATATCTGAAAACTTGAGATAGGAGAAAATGGTGCAAACGCTTATGTTTTATTAAAGAAACAACCGTTCGAAGAAACGCGGACTCGTATCGTGACATACCTTCAATGATGCACAAACAGATGATGTTCATTGTTGGATATACGCAGCAAACGTATCAGGAAAAGTTGGGAACCTCACAGACTTGAATTACACCTGCAACCATCGATAAGAGGTTCCCCTAACTCAAGAATTGACGCAACAAAATGGTCTAGCGATTCTGCCAAATATTCCTGCAACAGGTCATTAAAAAGGCTACCAATTATTGCGGCTTTTTCTTTCAACAAATTTTATTCAACAAAAATAATAATAATAATAATTAACAAAAACATTTTTAAATGACAGTCTGGCCGTCTGCCAAGCAAATGGGAAGCAGTAATTGAAGTAGGTGGTGAATATGCTCCGGAATAATCATTTAAAGATGTTTTTGTTACATGTTGTTATTATTTTTGTTCAATAAAATTTGTTGAAAAAAAGCCGCAATAATTATGCACCAACCCAGTAGTTTTTATATTTTCATTTTTAATTTATTATTTTATGTAAAGTTTATTATAAACTTGTCATGACTTACAGCTTTACAAGTACATTTAAACATGTACGGGGTCACCAGCTGTATGAAAAAGAACACTGGAGAAGGTTGCAATTTTTGATAAACAAAGTTTTATTCTTTTCGTACACACACAAAAAAAGAAGAAACGATTACTGTCATTAATATGAACGACAAAATGTCGAGAGAGTTTGAATGTTATCATTCTTGGTGTAATTGTAATAGAAGTCAAAAAGTTACCTGCTGGTCATTATGCTGCCGTCGCTGATTATTTATTGTGGTTGTTGTCAGCTCGGGTCAGCTATCAGGGCTAGCTCAAGGTACTGGTAACTCGGGCAGTTGCCTAACGCACCATGTGATAGGAGGCGCCAAAGAGGACACGGCAAAGACGAGGAAATTTCCACAGCTGCCGCCTTGTACACGCCGAAGCTCAACTTGCACGGGACGCCAGCAACCCTAGGGTTGGCTTTGTCAGCAACTGTCCGTGTCTGCTCACCGCCTCACCTCTGCAGTCTCTCCATGCTCTTTCTGCTGCATCCTAATGTTTTCTGTCAAGTAGTCAAGGTGTGCTGAATTTATACTGATGATTAGGCTCAGAAAGAAGCGCGCCAAAAAAATGAAGTCGTTGCGAGAACCTATTCCACGCGAAATCGTGATTCGTCAGATTTTGTTAATCACGTGGGCAATATGCTAGCAAATCGCGATAGCGGGTGATTGCTGGATAGGTAATCTTCCAGTTTAGGGAGGTAAAAAAAAAAGTAAATAAAAATACAAGGGAAATGACTTAACGTCTTACTAGTATTATCCGTACTCTCCCCACCCGTTCGCGAGCGCGCATTTTTTTCTTCATATTCGTTCACAGCAAGTTGTTTTACACCTATTACACTAAATTTTTTTTAAGCTCGGGTCAAACGCTTTAGTTTGACCGTTATTTCCCTATACTGGAAGATTACCATAAGTTGTTGTGCAGCCGGTACTATGATATTCAACCACGTGTGTGATTTATATATAAACAATTAACTTCAATCAATTTATTTATAAACAGCTAAAAAAAAAAAAATCAAATTTCAGAGTAGTACGGATAATACTAGTAAGACGTTAGGTTATTTCCCTTGTATTTTTATTTACTTTTTTTTACCTCCCTAAACTGGAAGATTACCTGCTGGATATTCCCTCTAGAAGCAGATAACCGTTCTTTGTGGCATGGTAGATGCTGCATCGTAGAATACGCACCCTGATTTTAGAAATGCAATTTCAGGAAAAAATTGTCCACATGATGGCGTAGTACCAGACACACACGATTAATACCTGTTACCAGACAAAATCAGAGGGGAAACCAGTGGAGTATTCATGCCTATCGTTGGTCACCTACCCAGTGGTTTGCTGCCAGGTATTATTGTAGTAGACATTACATTCTTTGTTTTAATTGTCTTGAGATTATTTATGCAACACATCATGATAATCCCACTGCCTATTCCAACGCTGACCGCCATCTAGCTACTGGCGTCCGACTACGAGTGCTTCCAACCATCTTGTGTGTACAGTACCACCGGGCATTGTTCGATTGTGTAACTAATTTATCGATCATTACATCATCAATTTTTAATAAAGAATCTATAAAAGAAGTGGAAATCTTTTAATATAACACTCCTTTTCTACGTATTTAATGGTCTGTAGTATTTACATCGTTTCTCTTTTTGGTGGTGACCGCATGTTGTCACACAGAGAGCTTTCGATAATTCCAGTCCAGTCTGTCTTTCTCTCCCAGTCAGTAATTGTTGTTCATTATAAATAGCCAACACTAAATATCTTTGTTGTTCATTGTAAATAGCCAACACCAAATATCTTTATGTCCATCAAAAAATATTTCAATTAAATGTTCATGAGTGTGCTTTAGTTATTATTCACGCAGCCAATGAAAATATATCCTCATTTACCAGCTCAGGTCAAGCAACAAGCTACCATCACGGCTTTGATGACCCTCAACTCAAGATAAGGCCCATAAGACCACAAAATTGGACAGCTGATGTTCATTTTCTCAACATTTGGTGATATTCAAGACAGGACTTCTATCACTGCAGATATTTGCACAGTTGACTTCATATAATTTTAAGCTAACTGCATGCTGTCACACAGTGGAGGCGCAATGGCCCAGTGGTTAGGGCAGCAGACTCGCGGTCATAGGATCGCGGTTGTCCAGACCCGGCGTTGTGAGTATTTATTGAGCGAAAACACCTAAAAGTTCCACGAGGCTCCGGCAGGAGATGGTGGCGAACCCTGCTGTACTCTCTCACTCTTACTTCCTGTTTCTGCTGTACCTGTAATTCAAAGGGTCAGTCTTGTCGCACTGAATATCCCCGAGAACTACGTTAAGGGTACACGTGTCTGTGGAGTGCTCAGCCACTTGCACGTTAATTTCACGAGCAGGCTGTTCTGTTGATCGGATCAACTGGAACCCTCGACGTCGTAAGCGACGGAGTGCCAACAACAAGCTGTCACATAAATAGCTTTCCAAAAATTCAGTTACTGTTCACACAGCCAATGAAATATATCTTCATTTACTATTGCACCAACCAAGCCGCCGTTGTGACAAAGGTTTTAAATCTATTAAATTAAAAATTGTTAAATTCCCCTAACAAAGCAAGTTTAACCTTCATTAAATGAGATGAGGGAAAAATGACTCACAATATTTCATGCAGGGTTTTTCTTCACAGAATATTGGCAACATTGTTAAATATCAGCAAAATCTTTATTCTTCCAAATTAGTATCAAACTCTGTCAACCAAAACAACGATTCAACAAGAACTTGGTATTCTGTATAAGCAATTACACCACTAAAATTCCTACTTCTAAAACCATAGAGAAACAAACCTACAAATGTTTGTTTACATAAGATTTAAATACGAAATTAGAGGATTTTTCTTTCTTTTTCATTATTTACCCTGAAGCATGGATCCAATTTTAAGTTTAAGTTTTGATAAAATTGCAGCCCAATTAAAGGGAATTAAATCAGTTGGCCTACAGCCAGGGCTCTGTACATATCTGTATGTTAACCCTGAACAATCGGAACTTTGTAACAGTTTTGTTTGATTTGTCTGTGAAGTTTTTTTAATAGTTGTAATAATGAACATCTTGGATGTTCATTATTCATACACCTGTGCTTAATTCAGGAACAGACATACGTATGTACACACACACATACAGCTTTTTTGTAACAATGAATCTCAAAGCAAATAAAACTATAAATACATAGCTTGTAAATATTGGGTTAAAAAGCACTTTAAATAGAAAAAGTAGGATGACTTGCCTGTAAGAATTATTTCACGTTCTCAAAGCTTCTAAATTCTTGTTGGTAAGATTAAGTTTTTAAAATGGATAGAGATATTCAAAGAATTATCATGCTTAAAGGAGGTGTGGGTTCAAGCCTCACAAACGGTCTTTGTCTCTTTCTATCTAAAGAGATTTTTTAACCAACTATCTATATACTTTTATTTATAGCTTTATCAGCTTTGAGACTCATTATTCCAAGAGAAAGAATTACAGGGAGAAAAATATTGAAGAACGTCAGTACATGTCAGAGTGACAAAGATACGAGGAAGGTGCCAGGTGGTCGTGGGATGTGTTAAAAGCACCAGCTAAATTTCCCTTAAATCACACACCTTGTCTGAAAATTAGTGTCTGTACTTCAAAACTCTGATTTTAAAAACTTTTGAAAAAGCACGGAAATTTTAGGATTTATAGGGGAAGAGATTCAAAACCTTTTTTTTTTAATAAATTTTTATTTTATTTTGGTGGTGGTGGTGTTTATGTCCTCATAACTTAGTGGTTCGGCAAAAATCACCGATAGAATAAGTACTAGGCTTACAAAGAATAAGTCCTGGGGTCGATTTGCTCAACTAAAGGCGGTGCTCCAGCATGGCTGCAGTCAAATGACTGAAACAAGTAAAATTTTTAAAAAATTAAGTATAGAAGAAAATGTTATTCTACGAATTTTGGTAAATGTATTTGGGCTTCAAAAGACAGGAACATTAATTATGATTTAAAGTAGTCCATTATTAGTTATGCACCATCATACCATACTGACAATATTAAACGTGATCTTTACCTTGAAGAAATGTACTATATAATTCTAAATTAATTTTACATTGAAATGTTTTCACAAATTTAAAACATTTAAATATTTACATATTAAATAACCTATTAATTATAATTATTTCTCCTATAATCTAATGTGCATAATTTTTCTGAAAACATTCTTAGCATATTTAATAGATAGATAACTAATTGTTATGATGTAGAATTTCTATGTTTCTAATTGTTGTGACATAGAATTCCTATGTTTATTTTTTATTCTTTCGTTATCTACTGATGTCATCAAAAGTTAAATACTAAACTGGCTTTTCTTAGTCCACTTTGAATTTAACCCATTCTGGATTGCCTTGATGTGTTCACATATATTTCTGGATATATTAATTTGACTGGTATTTTATACCTTTTTCTTGTATCTCAATATACTGGCGCAAAAGAAATTATCATCAGTAATGTGTGATGTAATCACCAATTAAAAATGTGATTTTCTCCATTCTTATTCTTGTTGTGTTATTCTCCAAATTTCTTAAAATTCTTGTAAGCAGTATTTGAATTTACTTGTCATACACGAAAAATTACCTTCAATGTTTATTACCTCCACCTTAGTGAAGGCAGAGGTATTGTTTCAGTTATGTTTGTTTGTTTGTTTGTCTGTGGACAAGATATTTCAAGAACCACTGGATGGATTCAGATGAAACTTTCAGGAATGTTTGGCCTCATGACTGGCATAAACTGATTAGATTTTGGGATCGATCTGGTACTGGACAAGGATTCTGGATTATTTTTCGTTTTTTTTTTACATAAGTTTTGAGAGCGGTCAGGTTCATTTTTTTAGTTTTCTCGTTTGTGAGAGCAGTCGAGTTTATTTCAGATATTCTCATTTTAAAAATCATCTCTGGCTTATTGTTGAGATGACGTTGGTGTTGCCTTGGCAGAGGTTGGCGTTCTCTGAGTGCTCTTGTTCTACTTACATTTATTTGTATCTGATTGCTTGACATATTTAACCAAATTCATTTAACTCTGAATGCTTTATAGATATCAGCCTGGACTTATTAATCCCTCTTTTCTTCTTCTGATATATATATATATATATATATATATATATATATATACACATGTATATGTATGTATGTATGTACACGCGTGTGCGTGTGCACACACACACACACACAAACAAACACACATCAGATTAAAGCTGTTGGAGAAAGCTGAAACATGCTGTCAGCATTTATGACAATAAGTATACAAAATAAAGAAAATAATCCACAACAACAAAAAAAAATCATTATTATAAATGTTTACTGTTAATTTATGAGTTTACGATACACATTTTTATTAACTTAATCTTTCAGAACATTCAGTTTCAATTTATTTATTGTATACATACTTGGAAATTTTAAGCTGATTTACAAGCAGAGCACATTTTTCATGAATGTCTAAAGTATCTAGTAATCTCTTTCTTGTTTTATTCTTAACATAAGAAATAGAAAAACTGCTTGTCTAAACACATTCCCTGCATATAATTCACCTGACTTGATTCTAAGCATTTATTATTATTATTATTATTACTATTATTATTATTATTATTATTATTATTATTATTATTATTACTATTATTATTATTATTATTATTATAGAAAAGATTATTATTATCATTATTATTATTGTTGTTGTTGTTGTTGTTATTAAGGTGACAAACTGGCAGAATTGCTAGCACGCCAGGTAAAATGCTTAGTGGTATTTCGTTTGTTGCTACGTTCTGAGTTCAAATTCTGCCAAGGTTAACTTTGCCTTTCATCCTTTCGGGGTTGATAAATAAAGTACCAGTTGAACACTGGGGTCGATGTAATCAACACTTCCTCTCCCATAAAACGGCTGCCTTTGTGGGAAAATTGGAAACTTTTATTATCATTATTGCCTCTGCCTTAGCGAAGGCAGCGGTATTGTTTTCAGTCATGTTTGTTTGTTTGTTTGTCTGTGGACAAGATATCTCAAGAACCGCTGGATGGATTCGAATGAAACTTTCAGGGATGTTTGGCCTCATGACTGGTATGAACTGATTAGATTTTGGGATCAATCTGGTTCTGGACAAGGATTCTGGATTATTTGATATATTTACTTTACTTTAGATGAAGTATTATGATCTTACATTGACTTTTAAGTCTTTCTCCGATTATCACTCGTGGCTTCCATGTAAGTTATGATGGCATTGCTGTTTCGAAAGTTTTATTTTCATTTCTCCATCATTAATTTTACTTGCGTCTCTATCTTAGTAGAAACTGTAAGGAACGACTGTGCGAACTCAAAAAGGAGAAATGGTGACGAATGGAAGAAACAGAGCACTCCTTTTATTTAAACGTGTCACACAGTCGAACACAAAATATATATATCAAAGATGATATACAAATATGTTATACGACGATAACATAGATGACCAGTAATGAAAGACCACAACCGTATTAGATGAATAACAGAGATATTTATTGTCGTGTTAAAGATGTATGTCTGTGTGAGAGTGTGAATGCGACATATAAGAACATAATCAAAGACAGGCCTTCGTACAAAGAAAAGTGTGTATGTGAGTGATACATGTGTGTGTATGTTAGTTATTACAGCAGATGGAAAGAGAGTCAATAACACGTGAGCAATTATACCAGTTCTTGGGTACACAATAATATGAATCTGTATGTGAAGTGAGTTGGCTGAGTGTGGCAGAGCTGATCACTAGTTGTGATGTCATGGCATCGATGCCGGGCCGTGATTCTTGTTATACAGATGTTCGTCACTGGCTGAGAATCTTGTCTGTTTATTATCGTGGTGAAGCTAAGTCACCTAACAGAATCGAAGAGAGAGATGTGCCGCGGTAGTTTGGTGTACATAGAAAGTCGTGTAGACGCTGGTGGAGATTGAGGCTGCTTGGTAGTAATCGTGTTGGTCATGACGATGATGCTGGATAGTAGTCGTAGACTCTTGTTGCTGATGTGGCGACAGCGGTGGTCATCGTTGGCTGGAAGAAGCTGTTGAAGTGGTCGCTGGCTATTTGTTACAGCTGCTGTCGTGTGGTACATGGAACAGATCTCAAAGAGAAACTGGACCGAGACAAATTTGTGGGGTATGAGTTGATCTATTTATAGCGTTAAGGGGGCTCACCAGATATCAGAATTATACTCTATCACGTGACCTTATTAAGGGCTGTGATTGGTCAGTTTGCGTTCTGGCGGGAACGGTTCGAAGAAGTTGCCGCTTCGAATATTAATCAGTCACGTGATGACAAGGAATGGGTTCTCTACTACGCTCGCATTTATTTATATTTAAATGAGAAGATTGTATGTAATGGTGATAGTAGTTTTGTATCTAGTGACGATAGGTAGTTTCACTACAAAACTAATGGATAAAGAAATCAAACTGCATAAAGAAACAGCAGCAAAACTGTTCAGAAATTAAATAACACTAACATACTCAATAACAATAATAAATTTAATTTATCCTTGACAATTTTTAGTTTTACCAATTTTGAATATATCGCTCCTGTTTAAAACCTCTTGCCTACTTGACAATTGCATTGCTAGCTCTGACTTGAAGGAAGCTTTACTTCTTGGACACACATTTTTGTGTGCAATGATGTTGTTAAACCTCCGTTAATAGCACCATGTGCAGATCCTTTCCATTTTCTTTCATACACAGATTAAATTTTCCACTATGGACTTTAATGATCATAAAGATACTATATCAGTGGATAGACTAAAAAAGGCCTTCATAGAGAAAACTGTCCCTGTTCCCACTGCAGACAACACACACACAGCATTACAAACATGGCCTGCACACCCACCTTCACATTCCAAGACTACCATTGGGATTGATCAGGTACTGAACAAGGATTCTGGATGATTTTTTACTTAATTTTTGAGGGTAGTCGGGTTCATTTTTAGTTTTCTCATTTGTGAGAGCAGTCGAGTTTATTTCACATATTCTCATTTTAAAAATCATCTCCAGCTAATCGTTGAGAGGATGTTGGTGTTGCCTTGGCAGAGGTTTGCGCTCTCTGAGTGCTCTTGTTATCATTATTATTAAGGCAGCAAGCTGGCAGAATCATTAGTACACCGGGCAAAATGCTTAACAGTATATCGTCTGTTGCTACATTCTGAGTTCATATTCCACCAAGGTTGACTTTGCCTTTCATCATTTCGGAGTCAATTAAATAAGTACCAGTTACACACGAGGGTCGATATAATCGACTTAATCCCTCCCCACAAATTTCAGGCCTTGTGACTACAGTACAAAGGATTATTATTATTATTATTATTATTATTATTATTATTATTATCATTATTATTATTAAGGTGGCTGGCAGAATTCTTAGCATGGTGGATGAAATGCTTAGTGGTATTTCACCCATCACTATGTTCTGAGTTCAAATTCCACTGAGGTCAACTTTGCCTTTCATCCATTCAGGGTCAGTAGATTAAGTACCAGTAAAATACTGAGGGTGATGTAATCAACTAGTCTCCTCCCCTAAAATTTCAGACCTTGTGCCTACAGTAAAAAGGATTATTATTATTATCATCATCATCATCATCACCATCGTGATCTTACTTGTTTCAGTTATTGAACTGTAGGCATGCTGGGGTACATGCGTGCATGTGCACACACACACACACACACACACACACACACACACATATATATAACGCATCATCATCATCATTGTTTAATATAAGATTTCTTTGTTGGTGGTATGGGTCGGATGGTTTGACAGGAGCTGGTAACACCAGGAGCTACACCAGGCTCCATTGTCTGTTTGGTATGGTTTCTATGGCTGGGTGCCCTTCCAGATACCAACAACTTTACAGAGTGTACTTGGTGCTTTTTACGTGGCACAAGCACTGACAGGGTCACCAAATAACTTGCCAGACAGAAAAAAAAGAAACCCTCAGCTGGGAAAGTGGAGTGGCTTTGTGCCAGTTGATGTGAGATTAGGGGTATAGATGGACAGAGATGTGTGTCTTGCTGTAGAGTAGATACATGGATACTCCAGTTGAAAAAGAAAGGAGGGTAGGTGAGAGTAAAATAAATAAGGCAATAGGGAGAGATATGGTGGTGAAGATGTGTCAGGAGGACATGAACTCAAGGGACATTGGGCATGGTGAGAATAAGGGGGTAATACAGAGGTTTGGACTGGGTAGCTGGGCAGAATAGGGATGACTGACACAAATGATGGTGTGAAAATATAGGGTTGCAGTAGGTATGTGAGGGCATTGAAGGTGATAGCAGATAAGCAAGGTGTTAATGATGAAGAATGACACAGAAAGGAGGTGATTGGTGGAGACAGTAGGTGGGGGGAAGATAATGGGAAATGGAAGTGGTTTGGGGTGAGGAGGGAGGTAACTGAGAAAGCTGGGTGGGGGTGTAGTATGTGCTTATTCTGCTCTCAGATGATAGAGAAGTGATGGGTGTTAGGAGATGACATGTGGAGGGAGGTAATGGTTGCCGGGGGGGGGGGGGGGGGGGCAATGGTTGCCAGGGTGGGAAGCACAGAGGATGTGGGTGGGTGTGGACCAGAATCCCTCACTGACAAGTATTAACCAAAGTGGTTTAGGATATCCATTCTGCTGTGGTGAATGGATCTTCTTGAGTACAGCAAAGCACCAGATATCGCAATCCTTTGTCATCTTCATAAGGCTAAGTTTCTTGAGATTGGCCTTCAGTACTTTGTCCCATGTTTTTCTAGGTCTCCCTCTCCTACAAGTTCCATCCATTTTAAGTGATTGGCTCTTCTTTAAGCAACTGTCCACATTCATATGCATCACATGATTAAACCAGTACAGTCTTCTCTCTTGCACACTGCATCTAATAACTCTTACACCTAACTTTTCTCTCACTTCACAAGTGCTCTGTTGCACATGTACACTGACACTGCATATCCAGCAGAGTATAATAGCTTCATTCCTCTTTAGTCTTTGCGTATCCTCTGCATTCAAAGCCCATGTCTCACTACCATGTAGCATTGTTGTGAGTACACATGCATCATACAATCTTCCTTTCACTTGGAGAGAGACATTACCAACAGAAGTAAAAGTGCTCTGAATTTTTTCTATCCTATTCTTATTCTAAAAATTAAACTTTTTGTACATCCTCCCTTACAGCTAATTAGGTCCCCTAGGTAGCAAAAATTATCCTCTACTTCTAGAGAGCCTCCAGGGCATTTGAGAAAATCAATTTCCCATCCATCTATAGTGTTTATGGCTCCTATGCATCTTTCAAATACAAACACCACTTTCTCCAATAAACTTCCTACTATTCCACTGCACTTCTTGTGACAATATTATACAGAATACACTTGCCTAAGGTGCTGTGCAGCAGGACTGAACCAGAAACCACATGGTTGCAAAATGAGCTTCTTAACCATGCAGCCATACTTATGCGATAATTATTATTGCTGTTATTGTTATTACTTTCTGGTACTCAGAAATCTAGATTATACCAAAAAGAAGATACACTGGAGCATATAGTCATTATAGACATATTATAGTCCTGCTACATAGGTCTCTTTAGTTTGGAACCACAGGACCAATTAGCCCTCTACAGGAGCTAGTTTAAAAGTCCACATGAAGTGCAGCTTTTAAGCTAGTATTAAAATAAGTTATGTTTACATATTACATAAGTGTTTTTTGGTCTTTCTACATTTATTTATTCTTTAAATATTACTCTTTACTCTTACTCTTTTACTCTTTTACTTGTTTCAGTCATTTGACTGCGGCCATGCTGGAGCACCACCTTTAGTCGAGAAAATCAACCCAAGGACTTATTCTTTGTAAGCCTAGTACTTATTCTATCGGTCTCTTTTTGCCGAACCGCTAAGTTAGGGGACGTAAACACACCAGCATCGGTTGTCAAGCGATGGTGGGGAGACAAACACAGGCACAAACACACATACATATATATATATATACATATATACGACGGGCTTCTTTCAGTTTCCGTCTACCAAATCCACTCACAAGGCTTTGGTCGGCCCGAGGCTATAGTAGAAGACACTTGCCCAAGGTGCCACGCAATGTGACTGAACCCAGAACCATGTGGTTGGTAAGCAAGCTACTTACCACACAGCCACTCCTGCGCCTATGTAACTTTTACAAACATCTATCAATGCCATTCATGGAACTCAGTTTGATTGTTCACTTTTCCACAAAGACACCATGTCATCTAAGATTTGCGGTAGACACTGCACTCTATATTTAATTAATTTTAATTAAGTTAAATTCCAGCAATGTCTCTCCTCTTTTCTTGACTATAATTAGTCAAGATTGCTAAATGTATAATTTTCTCATTGCAAAAGGTGTGATTTTAATTATACCATCTGCAATGTTAAAACTGAACAACAGAAATTCTTTTTTTTTAATTATTGCTTGTTTTGTATCTTCCCTTTCCCCCACTTTTTGTAATGATTTATTTGGCTGTTCATTCATTTTATTTCATTTAGTCAACATACAGGCAAGGCTATGTGGTAAGAAGTTTGTGCTTCCCAACCACAAAATCCAGGATTCAGTTCTACTGCATGGCACCTTGGGGAGGTGTCTTTTACTATAGCCTTGGGCTGACCAAAAGCTTGTGAAGCTTGGAAGACAGAAACAGGTGGTAATGATGATAATGATGTAACTCGCTAGAAGTAAGGGTGAATGTTCTTGGTAGTGACAGTGTAAAACAAGTCTTGAGTATTGGGTATGGTGAGTGTTTCTAGATTAATTAGTTTACTATCCTCGATTAACACAAATTACTTAGTCAGTTCAGTAAGATACTTGACTATTTAAGGTAAACTAGTTGTTTTGACTGTAACAAGAGTTACAGGTTATTTTAATTCCAAAAATGAAGAAGAAATACAACCTGCAGACAAGAATTTCTTGCAACAAACAAGTAAAAGGTCATGACAAATATCAACATGCATTTAACCACTTTAAAGTGTGTATACAACTTATGATATGTACATATATGTAGTTAATCCCATATATGTTGTTAATCCCTATAACATGTTCATATACACACACTTATATTTTATGTTTCAGTCATTAGACTATGGCCATGCTGAAGCACTGCCTTGAAGAACTTTTGGTTGAATGAATTTAACTAAGTACTTAATTTTTTTTTTTTAAATGTCTCGTACTTATTCTATCAGTCATTTTTGCTGAACTGCTAAGTTATGAGGATGTAAACAAACCAACACCAGTTATCAAGTAGTGATAGGGGACAAACACTAATACAAACACACACATGCATGCACATATATATGATGGTTGACCTGAGGCTATAATAAAAGACACTTGCCTAAGGTGCCACACAGTGGGACTGAACCTGGAACCATGTGGTTGGGAAGCAAGTTTCTTACTACACAGCTATGCCTGCACCAATGTATGTTATATATAATTCTTTTTTGGCATAATGGTTCTAAAATACAGCATGTAAATATTAGGTTAAAATCCCTTTTGGATAGAGAAAGCTGAAGGCTGCCCTTGGAAAACAAACTCACTTCTTCTATAGACATGAGAGGTGTTCTACCATTTGACCAAAACAGTTCTTCAAATTTCTCTATCCATTTTAGAATCTTTGTTCTAACAAGCAAGAATTGTATGTTGTTGACATCATAAGAATTTTATGAACTTTCAAGAGAATATATATATATATATATATATCATCATCATCATCATCATCATCATTTAACGTCCGCTTTCCATGCTAGCATGGGTTGGACAAGCGTCGCTTTCTAGCATTTGTGCTGGTGGCACGTTAGAAAATCATTCGAGCGAGGTCGTTGCCAGTGCCGCTGAACTGGCTCCCGTGCAGGTGGCACGTAAAACACCTTTTTGAGCATGGCCATTGCCAGTACCTTGTGACTGGCCCTCGTGCCAGTGGCATGTAAAAGCACCCACTACACTCTCGGAGTGATTGGCATTAGGAAGGGCATCCAGCTGTAGAAACTCTGCCAGATCAGATTGGAGCCTGGTGCAGCCTGGTGCTTGCCAGTCTTCAGTCAAATCGTCCAACCCATGCTAGCATGGAAAGCGGACGTTAAACGATGATGATGATGATGATGATATATATATACTGTATACATTATCTAAAATAATTTGATTCAGTTCCATGCAACTTAAAGTTTCACATGGAACTGAATCAATCTGTTTTGAGGAATACATGTAACTCCTACTAAATGTGTCAAGTACCCTTCCCTTTTGTTTTTCCACTCATTCACACACACACACACACACATATGTCTATGAATGTCTAGGTAAATGTAACAAACATGCCTACATAATTTATACACTTGATTAAATATCAAAATAACATCTGATTTAGTACTGCCTTTATTATCTTTCAGAGATTCTTTCTGTCTGAGTTTTTGTCTTTTTGTCTATTTATCCATTTCTAATGTATTCATACTCTCTCTCTCTCTCCCCTTCTCCCCTCTCCCCCCCCTCTCTCTGTATGTATACCTGTCTGCATTTTCCTGTCTATTCTTAGTTACTTAACTATCTTTCTGTTATACTTATCTATCACTTTATCTCAACTTATAATTGCATATTCATCTTTCTCTTCGCGGCTGAGTTTATATTGTCTTCTTCCAAGTAGTCTTCTTTTCTAATAACAAGATTTTAAAGAAGGAAAACTGAAAGAAATAATTTAGAATGACAACAGAAGTGTGTTATACACATCAATGACCTTTCTACAAATATTTACCATTGAAAATATGGAGCTCAATTTAATTATTCACCTTTCCATAAAGACCATTTCCTCCATTATTTATCACAGACACTGTATTCCATATTTAATTAGTTTAATTAAGCTAAATTTTAGCATTGTCTCTCCACCTTTCTTTACTAGTGTTATTAACATAATGATTGCTTCTCATCTTTAAATGTGTAATTTTAATTCATTAAAATCTCTTGGTTCATTAAACTAACAATGTTAACATTTACTTTTCTGCAGAATCTTTATAAATAATCTCTTATTTGTCCTTACATGGAATGCTGTTGTTCCATTGGGGCTAATGTCTCTACTGGTGTTCTTTCACTCATTGAATGAGTTTAATCCTTTTTATACTACTACACCTGAGACTAAACTAGTTCAATGATACAAAATTCCATAAAAATTTTATGCTGATTTATGTTCTGAATGACAAAATTATTTTACTAAATTCTTCATTATTTTCAAAATTAATGAATACAAAACAATATATTTCAATAGAATTATAGTAACAAAAGGGTTAAAAGCAAGTTTCTGACATTGATTCTGTTTTTGACAGCTAAACTTCAACTCCTCTTTCATCTCCCTGTTCTATAGATATTTCCATGGTCATTGTTCTACCAAACTTTCCTCTCTTTAAGATTACTAATTGAGTGACTCATCTTTTGGCTAATTCTCATTCTTTCATTGTCATTGTCCCCCTTCTGAAATGTTTCTTTCTTGTAGTTTCTTTCCTCAAACATCTATCTTAAGAAACTCTCTTCTTATTTCCCAGATAAATACAATGTTAACTCTTTTAAATTTTGAGTTGACCATTTTATGATTCTTAGGACAGCTTCTCATTAAATTTTTTACTTTCCATTTCTTTCATAAATCTGTGTTTTACTGCAGATTGCTTGCTGTCATGTTGGGAATGACTTCCAATAAAACAAAAACCAATATTTATCATACATTGGTGCACTGTAGCAATTACCATTATGAGGATAAAAGTAAACTTCACTTGTATTATTTTTTTTTGAAACTTTGGCTTCAAACAGACAACTTATTTTAAAATAACTACATATTCTTATTTTTGCTATCCCTGATAACAATAACAGCTATAACCAAAGCCATTTTTATTTTATTCTCTCTCAAAAGAGAATAAAATCATGTTCTTTGTGTTCTTTAAGACAACTGGCTTATAATTTGAAGAATTTTTTTTCTTACTGGTCAACTGACTGCATAAATCCTTTGTTGACTCACTCAATCTTTGCTTGCCTACAAAAATGGCTGTAAATTGTTTCCAGGATTCATAAAACAATTATATCATGTTTAACAAGGGTAAATATTTCCTAAAGATATTCTCTTGTCATTTCCTATTAATGCCCCTGGTTTGGCTCTGCATTTTTCTCAGTTTCCGAATTTACATGAAGATAATCTTCCATGTTACCAAGTTATGTATGTCCCTTAAAATTTTCATGAGTCAGTACGCACAAAAATCTTGTGCTAAACAAATATGTTTTTCTTGTGACTAAAGTATGCATGCACTGAACGCTTGTGTAAATGTAAACTTGAAATAAATACAATGAACTATTAATTACATTATCACTAGTGCTGGTGCCATGAAAAAAGTTACACACTACATTCTGTGAAATGGTTGGCACATCCAGCCATTGAAACCAAGCCAAAGAAGATATTGATGCATAATGCAGTCCTCCAACTTATCAAACCCATGCCAGCATGAAAGATGGACAGTGAATGCTGTTGTTGCTGCTGCTGCTGCTGCTGCTGATGATGATGATGATGATGATGATGATGATGATGACGACAACGGCGAGAAGATGACGATGACAATGATGTTGGTAGTCATGTTGCTGCTTTATTTCTTTTGATCCCAACCTGCATGAGAATACCCTGGGTCTATGGTTCTTTGTTTTAAAAGTGATCTAAATGAAAACTTTCCATCAAAATTTCATGTCAAGCTCCAGACATTAGCTTAATAATGACAAATTATTTTACTAAATTTTTCATTATTTTCAAAATTAATTCAAATACAATGTATTTCAGTTGAAACATAGTAACAAAAAGGTTAAGTTGATACAGAATAAAGATTGTATCAATCTTTATTCTGGTTTTTAAGCTTCTTTGTTAGTCTTTAAGCCTGTTTGTGATATACATAGTGTCTCTCTTTCGGATCTTTATTGAGTCATGCTATTTCTGCAATTCTGGAGTCCCATAGGTATTGGAGGACATCAGGATGTAATTTTGGAAGAAATTTTCATATCTATAGGACACCTAACCTCTATGACGACATATATTTTCTTTCTGTTTGTTTGTTTTAAAGAACTATATCAGGTTTGTTATATTTGGACTTGGTGGAAGTTTTCATGCAAATGCTCCATCAATATTCCTTGTGTTGATAAATATGCCTGTATGTTTGCATTCAATTTTTCCTGTAGATGGCACTGTATACTGTAGTATTCAATCTCAGTAACTATCTAAGCAAGTTGCTGAATATTTATAAACTTCATTAAGATAGATGCTCAAATAAACATCATTAAGATAGATGAGGTTCAATAAATTTAATTAAGACAAATGATGTTCAAATAAACTTTATTATGACAGATGGTATTCAGGTTCTCTCTGTTCTGTAAGTCTTGTTTTAGAGTGTCACTACCTACCCCCCAGATACACTGCCTACAAAACAATATATGAGAAACCAAAGAAGAGCCACTACATGCTCACTTGCCCTGCTAAAACTAGAAGCCAAATCTTATTCAAATCAAACTTTTATTCTAAAAAAAAAATGGATAAGTGCACATTGGATGATACAAAATACCACTAAAAAAATGACAGGTTACACATGGTCAGAGTGCTACAACCATAGGTCTGCTCGATCAAGGTTGATATACAGCTGGCTAAACAACAGAATATAATCTTGTATGTTTCTTTAACATGTTTCAGTCATTGGCCAGCAACCATGCTGGGACATGGCTTTAAAGAATTTAGTCAATCAAATTCACTCAAGTACTCATTTTTAAAGTCTTTTTTCCAAACCACTTAGTTTGAAGAATGTAAACAAACTGACAACAGTTGTCAAGCAATGGGTGTATGTGAAAAACACAAAGACATGCATACACACATGCACGCACGCATGCATAGGTCTGCTCACATATACATGTACGTATATATATATATATATATACACGCACAAACATATACATATATACACACACATCATCATCATTAGACATATATTTTATATATATATATATATATATGTATATCTGTAAAAATATGTGACACTTATTCAGTAGCCATGATAAAACTCTGAGTTTCGGATGTCAGGGTGGGGGGGTCCATGCCAACATCTCTTCAGTTATCCGGCCATTGAAAATTCCTGTGAAAATTCCTTATCATGGCTACAGAATAAGTGTCACATATTTTTACAGATAAATTCCTCTATTTGCATAATATCGAGGTCTCTTTCTTTCTTTTGTTGGCACTCCTGTCAAATATATATATACATATATATATATATAGGCACATGTGTGGTTGTGTGATAAGAAGCTTGCTTCCCAACCACATGGCTTGAGGTTCCAAATATCTTCTTCCTTTAAAACTTTTATGAGTCAGTATGCACAAAAATCTTGTGCTAAGCAAATAGTTTTTTCTTGTGACTAAAGTACATGTACACTGAATGCATGTGTAAATGTAAACTTGAAATAAATATAATTAATTACATTATCACTTGGGTCGACCAAAGCTTTGTGAGTGGATTTGGGAGAGGGAAACTGAAAGAAGCCTGTCGTATACATGTGCATGCATGTGTGTGTGTGTGTGTGTGCGTTTATATCTCCATAACATAGCAGTTCAGCAAAAAAAAAAAATCAATAAAATAAGTACCAGTCTTAAACAGATACTGGGGTCAATTTATTTGACTAAAAATTCTTCAAGGTGGTACTCCTGCATGGCTGCAGTCTAATGATTGAAACAAGTGAAAGATAGAAGATAAAAGATGCATATATATTTTTATATATACAGTGGTACCTCGGTTTTCGAACACCTCTGATCACAAATAAACCGTGCTTTATATATATACATAAAGCATGATTTATTCATTTTCTAAAGCATTCGTAAACCAAGGTACTACTGTATTAAATGAATATGAAAAAGACAGAAGATAAAGCATGAATTATTCATGATCAGAGGCATTCGAAAACCGAGGTACTACTCTGTGTGTGTATATATATATGTGTGTGTGGCATTATTATGTAGTAATGCCCCTTATATAAATATAAACGAATAATTATATTCTTGGGAATAGAAATTTCCCTTATGAATTTTTTTACACACTGGCTTCCTGATAAAATTCTTCTAAAAGATTTTTATCCCTATTTGAATTTATATATATATATATATATATATATATATATATATATATATATATATATATATATACATATATGTATTTTGGGATGGTCATTTTTTTTCATGCCAAACAACAACACACACTATATATCAATTCTTCACTCATTTATTTTTGTTCTTATTTTATTTTATGTCCATTGTCTGGAAATCTTTCATCACACATCTGTGACCTCTTCACACAGAAAGACACAAGAACAATATTATCCTTTGCTTTGGCTATCACAACAAGCATCTTTGCAAGGGATTGCCCTGGATATTAAGTGTTTTCCTCATCAGCAGTATTATCAGGACATGAATAATATTGTTCACAGATGTGTGTTGAAAGATTTCCAGACAATGGGCATGAGATAAAATAAAAACAATAATAAATAAGTGAAGAAAAAATATATAGTGTGTGTGTTTATTTGGCAGGTAAAAAAAAAAGATTATCGTCCTGAAATATAACAATATCTGTTTCAACACATTATTTCACATCAAGAATCTTACAAAACAAATTCATAAATGTATATATATTAGGTCATTAAGAATGAAATGTCCGATTTCTTTATCTCAACAAAAAGCAATGCAGTTAATCAACGTATGCACCTAAATTATCAACACAATTTTGCCATTTTATCGGTAGCTTATTTATGCCTGCAGCGAAGAATTCTGGAGAGCAAGGGGTGATGAAATCACGAAACGCTGTTTTTGCATCTTCTTCAGATTTGAAGTATTTTCCTTGCAAAAAGTTGTCCAATGCCTGGAAAACATGATAGTCAGTTGGTGCAAGGTCTGGTGAATTATGGTGGCTGACTAAGTACTTCCAAGTTCAGTTCCAGTAAGTTAGGTTGTGTTCTTTGTGCAACATGTGGTCAAGCATAGTCTTGCAAGAGAATTGGCCTGTCTCCATTGACCAATCTTGGTTGTTTAATTATAAATTCAATCATCATTTCATCCAATTGGTTGATGTATACATCTGCTGTAATTGACTTACCAGGTCTCATGAAGCTGTAGTGAATGACACCAATGCTGGACCACCAAACAGACGCCATTGGCTTTTTTTTGTGAATATTCTTTTTTGGATTGTGTTTTGGCACTTCATCTCTGTCCAACCACTATGCAGAACACTTGCTATTGTTGAAAAGAATCCATTTTTCATTACATGTGACAATACAATGCAAGAATAGTTCACTTTTATGCTATGAGAGCAAAGAACAGCAGGTTTCAAGACGACTTGTCATTTGATGCTCATCCAGTTTGTGTGGTACCCACTTGTCCAGCTTCTTTACCATGCCAATTTGTTGCAGATGGTCCAATACTGTTGGAATCAAAAACATCAAACTATACTGCTAACCCACACCAGTTGTTGAGTGTCCCACCCAAGAGGAATCAATGCTAGATGTGTTGAAACAATTGTCATGATTAATAATAAATTCTCATATATTCCATCTTCTGTCTTTCATTTGCTATATATAAATATATATATATATATATATATATATATATATATATATATATATATATATACACACACAGAGCAGACTTCCACTTAGTCTCCATCTATCAAATTCACTTACAAGATATTGGTCAACTTGAGGCTAGAGTGGAGTAGAAGATACTTGCCCAAGTTGCTGCCCAGTAGGACTGAACTATTATTGGCTCTTCTGCCTCTCTGTAACATTGAACATCTACCATGTTTGTTTGGGTATCTTGTTCAGTTCTGGCACTAATCTGATATAAAAGTTAAAACGTAAGAGTGAGCTGTAAACATTTCAAAAGTGTTGTAGATTAGCTGTGTACTGAGATATGCTATGACTATATCCTTCTCATGCTGATGTGGAATTATTAATTCTTATCCTCTGCTTGGGCTATCACAGCAAGCATCTTTGCAAGGGATTGCCTTTGGTATTAAGTGTTTTCCTCATCAGGGACAATCATTTATGTGTATATACGTGTGCATGTATGTATATTGGTATGTGGGAGGTGCGTGCGTGTGTGTGTGTGTGTGCACGCGAGTGTGTGTGTGTGTGTTGATAGGTAGGTATGTGTGAGTGACTGTGTATGTATGTGTGCATATATATAAGTGAAGATATGTATGCCAGCATGTCTGTGTATGTATGTGTGTATGAATGTATTTGTGTGTGTTTGAGTGTGTGTGTGTGAGTGTGTGTGTGCATCTATAAGTTTATGTATGTATGCATGGAAGTGTTATGCATATGTATTAGTGTATGTGTGTATGAATGTTTGTATGTATGTGTTATGTGTATATGGCTGTATGTATGTATGCCTGTGTGTGTTATGTATGTGTGTGTTGTGTGTATATTTCTGTCTGTATGTATGTGTATGTCTGTATTCTGTCTGTATGTATGTATGTGTATGTCTGTATGTATGTGTATGTCTGTATTCTGTCTGTATGTATGTATGTGTATTTATGTACACGTGTGCATGTGAATGTCCTGGTTTTATTTTTAGAATTCATCATCAGTAATGAACTAGTCTCCATCCCAGAAACAAACCTCTTTCAATGGAATGTAGACAACTAAATAGTATGTGTGTGTGTGTGTGTGTATGTAGGCACAGGTGTGGATGTGTAGTAAGAAGATTGCTTCCCTATCACATAGTTCTGGGTACAGTCCCAGTGTGGCACTTTGGGCAAGTGTCTTCTACTTTGGCTTCAGGCTGACCAAAGCCTTGTAACTGGACAGAAACAGAAAGAAGCCCAGTGTGTGTGTGTGCGTGCATATGTGTATGCATGTGCATGAGTGTGTGTGTCTGTATTTGTCCCCCACCACTGCTTGACAATTGGTGTCGGTGTGTTTTCATCTCCATAACTTGGCAGTTTGGCATAAGGGATTGATAGAATAAGTACCAGGCTTAAAAAATGTATAAGTACTGGGGTCAATTCTTTCGACTAAAAATTCTTCAAGGCGGTGCTTCAAGGTTGATATACAGCTGGCTAAACAACAGAATATAATCTTGTATGTTTCTTTAACATGTTTCAGTCATTGGCCAGCAACCATGCTGGGACATGGCTTTAAAGAATTTAGTCAATCAAATTCACTCAAGTACTCATTTTTAAAGTCTTTTTTCCAAACCACTTAGTTTGAAGAATGTAAACAAACTGACAACAGTTGTCAAGCAATAGGTGTATGTGAAAAACACAAAGACATGCATACACACATGCACGCACGCATGCATAGGTCTGCTCACATATACATGTACGTATATATATATATATATATACACGCACAAACATATACATATATACACACACATCATCATCATTAGACATATATTTTATATATATATATATATATATGTATATCTGTAAAAATATGTGACACTTATTCAGTAGCCATGATAAAACTCTGAGTTTCGGATGTCAGGGTGGGGGGTCCATGCCAACATCTCTTCAGTTATCCGGCCATTGAAAATTCCTGTGAAAATTCCTTATCATGGCTACAGAATAAGTGTCACATATTTTTACAGATAAATTCCTCTATTTGCATAATATCGAGGTCTCTTTCTTTCTTTTGTTGGCACTCCTGTCAAATATATATATACATATATATATATATAGGCACATGTGTGGTTGTGTGATAAGAAGCTTGCTTCCCAACCACATGGCTTGAGGTTCCAAATATCTTCTTCCTTTAAAACTTTTATGAGTCAGTATGCACAAAAATCTTGTGCTAAGCAAATAGTTTTTTCTTGTGACTAAAGTACATGTACACTGAATGCATGTGTAAATGTAAACTTGAAATAAATATAATTAATTACATTATCACTTGGGTCGACCAAAGCTTTGTGAGTGGATTTGGGAGAGGGAAACTGAAAGAAGCCTGTCGTATACATGTGCATGCATGTGTGTGTGTGTGTGTGCGTTTATATCTCCATAACATAGCAGTTCAGCAAAAAAAAAAAATCAATAAAATAAGTACCAGTCTTAAACAGATACTGGGGTCAATTTATTTGACTAAAAATTCTTCAAGGTGGTACTCCTGCATGGCTGCAGTCTAATGATTGAAACAAGTGAAAGATAGAAGATAAAAGATGCATATATATTTTTATATATACAGTGGTACCTCGGTTTTCGAACACCTCTGATCACAAATAAACCGTGCTTTATATATATACATAAAGCATGATTTATTCATTTTCTAAAGCATTCGTAAACCAAGGTACTACTGTATTAAATGAATATGAGAAAGACAGAAGATAAAGCATGAATTATTCATGATCAGAGGCCTTCGAAAACCGAGGTACTACTCTGTGTGTGTATATATATATGTGTGTGTGGCATTATTATGTAGTAATGCCCCTTATATAAATATAAACGAATAATTATATTCTTGGGAATAGAAATTTCCCTTATGAATTTTTTTACACACTGGCTTCCTGATAAAATTCTTCTAAAAGATTTTTATCCCTATTTGAATTTATATATATATATATATATATATATATATATATATATATATATATATACATATATGTATTTTGGGATGGTCATTTTTTTTCATGCCAAACAACAACACACACTATATATCAATTCTTCACTCATTTATTTTTGTTCTTATTTTATTTTATGTCCATTGTCTGGAAATCTTTCATCACACATCTGTGACCTCTTCACACAGAAAGACACAAGAACAATATTATCCTTTGCTTTGGCTATCACAACAAGCATCTTTGCAAGGGATTGCCCTGGATATTAAGTGTTTTCCTCATCAGCAGTATTATCAGGACATGAATAATATTGTTCACAGATGTGTGTTGAAAGATTTCCAGACAATGGGCATGAGATAAAATAAAAACAATAATAAATAAGTGAAGAAAAAATATATAGTGTGTGTGTTTATTTGGCAGGTAAAAAAAAAAGATTATCGTCCTGAAATATAACAATATCTGTTTCAACACATTATTTCACATCAAGAATCTTACAAAACAAATTCATAAATGTATATATATTAGGTCATTAAGAATGAAATGTCCGATTTCTTTATCTCAACAAAAAGCAATGCAGTTAATCAACGTATGCACCTAAATTATCAACACAATTTTGCCATTTTATCGGTAGCTTATTTATGCCTGCAGCGAAGAATTCTGGAGAGCAAGGGGTGATGAAATCACGAAACGCTGTTTTTGCATCTTCTTCAGATTTGAAGTATTTTCCTTGCAAAAAGTTGTCCAATGCCTGGAAAACATGATAGTCAGTTGGTGCAAGGTCTGGTGAATTATGGTGGCTGACTAAGTACTTCCAAGTTCAGTTCCAGTAAGTTAGGTTGTGTTCTTTGTGCAACATGTGGTCAAGCATAGTCTTGCAAGAGAATTGGCCTGTCTCCATTGACCAATCTTGGTTGTTTAATTATAAATTCAATCATCATTTCATCCAATTGGTTGATGTATACATCTGCTGTAATTGACTTACCAGGTCTCATGAAGCTGTAGTGAATGACACCAATGCTGGACCACCAAACAGACGCCATTGGCTTTTTTTTGTGAATATTCTTTTTTGGATTGTGTTTTGGCACTTCATCTCTGTCCAACCACTATGCAGAACACTTGTTATTGTTGAAAAGAATCCATTTTTCATTACATGTGACAATACAATGCAAGAATAGTTCACTTTTATGCTATGAGAGC
This sequence comes from Octopus bimaculoides, assembly GCF_046866305.1. Lineage (NCBI taxonomy): Eukaryota > Metazoa > Mollusca > Cephalopoda > Octopoda > Octopodidae > Octopus > Octopus bimaculoides. The sequence continues at coordinate 28,184,524 of NC_142934.1, forward strand.
AAAGAACAGCAGGTTTCAAGACGACTTGTCATTTGATGCTCATCCAGTTTGTATGGTACCCACTTGTCCAGCTTCTTTACCATGCCAATTTGTTGCAGATGGTCCAATACTGTTGGAATCAAAAACATCAAACTATACTGCTAACCCACACCAGTTGTTGAGTGTCCCACCCAAGAGGAATCAATGCTAGATGTGTTGAAACAATTGTCATGATTAATAATAAATTCTCATATATTCCATCTTCTGTCTTTCATTTGCTATATATAAATATATATATATATATATATATATATATATATATATATATACACACACAGAGCAGACTTCCACTTAGTCTCCATCTATCAAATTCACTTACAAGATATTGGTCAACTTGAGGCTAGAGTGGAGTAGAAGATACTTGCCCAAGTTGCTGCCCAGTAGGACTGAACTATTATTGGCTCTTCTGCCTCTCTGTAACATTGAACATCTACCATGTTTGTTTGGGTATCTTGTTCAGTTCTGGCACTAATCTGATATAAAAGTTAAAACGTAAGAGTGAGCTGTAAACATTTCAAAAGTGTTGTAGATTAGCTGTGTACTGAGATATGCTATGACTATATCCTTCTCATGCTGATGTGGAATTATTAATTCTTATCCTCTGCTTGGGCTATCACAGCAAGCATCTTTGCAAGGGATTGCCTTTGGTATTAAGTGTTTTCCTCATCAGGGACAATCATTTATGTGTATATACGTGTGCATGTATGTATATTGGTATGTGGGAGGTGCGTGCGTGTGTGTGTGTGTGCACGCGAGTGTGTGTGTGTGTGTTGATAGGTAGGTATGTGTGAGTGACTGTGTATGTATGTGTGCATATATATAAGTGAAGATATGTATGCCAGCATGTCTGTGTATGTATGTGTGTATGAATGTATTTGTGTGTGTTTGAGTGTGTGTGTGTGAGTGTGTGTGTGCATCTATAAGTTTATGTATGTATGCATGGAAGTGTTATGCATATGTATTAGTGTATGTGTGTATGAATGTTGTATGTATGTGTTATGTGTATATGGCTGTATGTATGTATGCCTGTGTGTGTTATGTATGTGTGTGTTGTGTGTATATTTCTGTCTGTATGTATGTGTATGTCTGTATTCTGTCTGTATGTATGTATGTGTATGTCTGTATGTATGTGTATGTCTGTATTCTGTCTGTATGTATGTATGTGTATTTATGTACACGTGTGCATGTGAATGTCCTGGTTTTATTTTTAGAATTCATCATCAGTAATGAACTAGTCTCCATCCCAGAAACAAACCTCTTTCAATGGAATGTAGACAACTAAATAGTATGTGTGTGTGTGTGTGTGTGTATGTAGGCACAGGTGTGGATGTGTAGTAAGAAGATTGCTTCCCTATCACATAGTTCTGGGTACAGTCCCAGTGTGGCACTTTGGGCAAGTGTCTTCTACTTTGGCTTCAGGCTGACCAAAGCCTTGTAACTGGACAGAAACAGAAAGAAGCCCAGTGTGTGTGTGTGCGTGCATATGTGTATGCATGTGCATGAGTGTGTGTGTCTGTATTTGTCCCCCACCACTGCTTGACAATTGGTGTCGGTGTGTTTTCATCTCCATAACTTGGCAGTTTGGCATAAGGGATTGATAGAATAAGTACCAGGCTTAAAAAATGTATAAGTACTGGGGTCAATTCTTTCGACTAAAAATTCTTCAAGGCGGTGCTTCAGCATGGCCACAGTCCAGTGACTGAAACAAGTAAAACCACAAAAAGATTTGTGTGTGTGTATGTATAAATATATGGATGGCTGGATGTGGATATGTCTATGTATGTATGTGTTTGTGTGTGTGTGTGTGTGTGTGTGTGTGTATGCATGCCTGTGTGTGTATGTATATACAGTATGACTACCTGAAAGTGATAGACCACTAATTCTTTCCAGAACATCTGTCTAAGAGAGGGATACTCTAATATAAAACTTGAGGAATGTTCTGCTTCTTGTTGATCCTGGCCAATGTTGGGCCACCTGGAGAAAAGCTGCTCTATTTAAAATGTGAGGACAATTCTGCACACGCCTTTTTCACTAAAAGCAATTTCATGCACAGGAACCTCATGTGAAACACAGGATGGATCTCTCACAAACTCCTGCAGTGATGGGGATTAGGGAACGTACAGGCTATGCATACATACATAGGTGTCCAGCACTGAGGATGGGCAAAAATAGCTCAAAACCAGGCTGGTCTGCTGGTCTTGTCGCTAGAAGGTGATAGGGGTTCACTCCCCTGCTTACAATATATTGGATGCAGGTTGCATCGTTAACCAGCTAGAGGAAATGTTTTCTTGGGGTTAAAAAATTACAGTAATGTCTGTTTGTATGGAACAGCCATGCTGAAGTGGCAACAAACATTACTTGCCAGTACATTTACTGCTGTCATCTCTTACAGAGATTTTATATAGGCACAGGCATGGCTGTGTGGTAAGGAGCTTGCTTCCAAACCATATGGTTTCAGGTTCAGTCCCACTGCATTGCACCTTGGGATAATGTCTTCTACTATAGCCTCAGGCCTTGTGAGTGGATTTGGTAGACGGAAACTGAAAGAAGTTTGTCATGTATATATATATATATATATATGTGTGTGTGTATGTATATATTTATATGTGAGCGTGGCCGTTTTCATGCGGGTGACACGTAAAAGCACCCACTACACTCTCTGAGTGGTTGGCGTTAGGAAGGGCATCCAGCTGTAGAAACTCTGCCAAATTAGATTGGAGCCTGGTGTTGCCATCCGGTTTCACCAGTCCTCAGTCGAATCGTCCAACCCATGCTAGCATGGAAAGCGGACGTTAAACGATGATGATGATGATGATGATATATATATATATATATATATATATATATATATGTGTGTGTGTGTGTGTGTGTGTGTGTGTGTGTGTGTGTGTGTGTGTGTGTGTGTGTGTGTGTATGTACATATGTATATATATATATATATATGTGTGTGTGTGTGTATGTACATATGTATATATATATATTTTTATGTGTGTGTGTCTTTGTGTCAGTGTTTGTCCCTACCCCCATCATTGCTTGACAACCAACGTTGGTGTATTTATGCTCCTGTAACTTAGTGGTTCAGCAAAAGAGACCGATAGAATAAGTACTAGGCTTACAAAGAATAAGTCCTGGGATCAATTTCTTCAACTAAAACCCTTTAAGGTGGTGCTCCAGCATGAACACAGTCAAATGACTGAAACATGTAAAAGAATAAAAGAGTATATATACATAGTCCTTATCATGACATTATGTAATGGTTGTTAATGAACATTGTTCACATCCAATCTTCTATGAAAAACATGTCTAGCCATGCGAAAATATTACCTTGCTCGGGAACAGATGAGAGTTGGTGAAAGGAAGGGCATCCAGTTACACAAAATCTGCCTCAGTAAATTTCGTCTGAACCATGCAAGCATGGAAAAGTGGAGATTTAAAACTGTGAATATGACAATGATGGGATGTAGACTTGTGTACATGTTTGTGTGTGTGTCTATGTGTGTGTTCATCTCTTCATCTATCTATTGATATCTATCTGTCTGACTGCTTATTCTGACTGTGTACTTGTATTATATATGTTAACGTGTCACTTTAGGTAGATCAATAGCTACTAATGTTACTACATTTCAGTTAAACTTGAGCTAAATATACAGCAGCCACACACATAGTGCAATTGTTCTTCAACACACACACACAAACACTTGTCAAAAAACTTGTATTTTAATAAGAATATTTAAGGTTGAATGAATTTACGGAAATTGATAGTCATGCTAACTCAAAGAAATGTTACCAGAGTCTGAAAGATTTAAACTCTGTGTGTGTGTGTGTTTTATGTCAACAAGTTGTTTACCTGGTTCCGAGACCACCATCTTTATTGAAGTGCTTTGAATGACAACTGGCTTGACTTGACAAACCTGTCTTTATTATCACCTTCATAACACTGTCAACATTACGAACATTTAAGAATGATGACATTGTCAACTGCGACCAAACAAGGAATAAAATGGGAAAAGAATAAACTAGTTATCAACATTATCAACAATCTCCCACCACTGATGCTGCCACCACCACCACCAATACTACCACCACTGGCACCACAATCATTCCCACTGTATCCATTACCATCACTATCATCATCATTATCCTCATCACCACCATCACGACAACCATTACCACAATCACTACCACCACCATCAGCAGCATTCTCATAATATCATCATCATCATTGTTATAATGTCTTGTTTTCCTGTTTTTAAATGGGTTAAATAAGACTTTGATACTGTCTTAGACCTCATTGAAATCCTTTCAGTGCTGCTTCATCTTATATTTGAGATGCCATTCCACCCCACCTCCCCCACACACTTTTACACCCCCAGCCCTGTCTTCTTTGGTTTGTTACCACGCCATTTTCTGGCCCTGCATACATCCTGTATTCAAACCCCCATCCACATCAGCACAACAAATGAGAGAGCCTCTATGTAGATTCTTGACAAGATGAAAATAGCAGCCAAATCTCCTTGAGATCACATCATACCCAACAATCTTAAGAAATGTGGTATATTAGATAATGAAGTCTTAATTATCTTTTCTTTTCACCTGTTTCAGTCATTGGATTATGGCCATGCTGGGGCACCACCTGAAGAGTTTAGTCAAACAAATCAACCCCTTTACTTATTTTTTAAGTCTCTTTTACTGTACAGTTAAGTTATGGGGATGTAAACAAACCAACATCAATTGTCAAACAGTAAGGTACAAACACAAACGTACAGACACACACACACACACACATACATACACACCATACACTACACACACTTAGTCACTCACATACATATATATTATATATATATATATATATATATATATATATATATATATATATATTACGGAGATGCACTTGCATAGCAAGTGACCTGATCTGAGATCGTGTGCTGGAACGAAAACAATTGCAGCGTGGAAGGTGTTTATAAGTCATTTTCTTAAATGGCTTATAAACACCTTCCATGCTGCAATTGTATATATATATGTATATATATATATATATATATATATATATATATATATATATGGGCTTTCACTCAGCTTTCCCCCACTAAACTCACTCAAAAATAAAAAAAGGTAAAGATTCCTGTTCTCGAGTCATGCCAACTCATAAGGGCCAGTTTCCTGGTTTCCATGGCATATATATTCTCGACCTGGACAGAACACTGTTCTATCACAAGATTACTCATTTTTGCCAACTAAGTGGACTGGAACAACGTGAAATGAAGTGCTTTGCTCAAAGGGCATTAGTCAACACTGGGCCTTGGCAGAAGACACTTGCCGAAGATGCCATACTTCTTAACCATACGGCCATGCCTGCACCTATAAAAAAGGAATCACTGGAGAATCTGGTACTGTAATGGAATAATCAGTAGAGCAGCAAGCAAAACGTCTCATGGCATTTGTTCCATCTCTCCATGTTCTGAATCCAACTTCACCTTTCATTCTTATGACATTGATAAAATAAAGTACCAGTTGAAAGCAGTAGACTGACAGAGTTGTTAGAGTTGGACAAACTTCTCTGTATCATGTGGACAAGATGATTGATGTCTTGTAAAAATATACCCGAATGAGATAACAGGAAACTGTTTTTGTATTCTTTATATTCATAGATTCCATTGCAAAAACACTAACCACCAGCAATGACTAATCAACTCGATAGCAAAAAGAAAGAAATTTTATTTATATTTCTTATACATTATTAAGGTGACAATCTGACAGAATCATTAGTACATTGGGCAAAATGCTTAGCAGCATTTCTTCCAGTTCTTTACATTCTGAGTTCAAATTCTACTGAGGTGAAGTTTGCCTTTCATCTTCCAGGGATGATAAAATAAATACCAGTTGAGTACTGGAGTCAATGTAATTGACTGTTTCCCTCAAACCAAAATTTGAAATCTATGTTACTTATATACTGTAACATTATCTAGGCACACATGGCTAAGTGGTTAAGAAGTTTACTTCACAACCATGAGGTTCCTGGTTCGATCCACCATTCAGCCACTCCTAGCCCATTCATCTCTCCATCTCTCATCACCTTTGGTATGTCCACCCTGACCTCTTTACTCTGCACTAACCTCAATATCCATCCCTTCTTCCCTAGAATATTGGTCCTCTGGAGTGATTCCTTTCATGCCTTGCTTTCAAATGTTCATCCCAGGTTCAATCCATAATACAAGCACCCCTGACCCACTTGTCTATCCATCTCTTGTCACTCTTCATCACATGAAGCAGTCCTTGATGGATGTGCTCAAAAATATTTTATATAAGTTGTAATTCATAATTTGTAATTAGTCATTGATCTTGATTATCAATTGCTGAAATGATAGTGATGGATATGAAAGACACAAAATACCAAATTCATGCTTCTTGTTGTTCTCTCATTCATTCATTCATGCATGCATGTTTGCATGTATGTATGCATAAATGCATGCATACATGTATACATGCTTTGAAATGTTTGTCTCAGTTCTTTGCTTTGACTTCAAATCCTACCCTGGTCTACTTTGGAGGAAGACATAATTCATTGCTTCATTTCATAGCAACATGTGGCACTTTAGATACCACATGTTGCTGTTAAACTCCACTTTAGTGGAGTTCATGTACATACATGCATGCATACATACATACATACATACATGCATACATACATACATACATATATACATACATGCATACATACATATATACATACATACATACATGTATGTATACATACATACATGTATGTATACATACATACATGTACATGCACCCACCCACATATATACATACGCACATACATACATGTACATATACACATACATACATATATACATGAAGGTATACACACACACACATACATACATACATACACACACACATACATACATACATACATACAAACATACATACATAATGGCTGTCCACTCATGATCAAGGAAGACCATCACCAACCATCAAGAACATTGTGCACCCAGACAAAATTATATTTTACACTTGTCTGATGACTAATGAACCCAGTTCTTGATACATGCCCACATCTGCAGACATTGTAGACCAAGCTTCCCCCATTCACTATACTGGCAGTGGTTTTCAAGCAACTCAATAAATTCTGCATGAAACATGCATGTTTTTCGAAAATAACCACTCCTTTCTTCATTTCTTTCTTCCATTGGTCGCAATTACAACCATTGTTTCTCAACTGAACTCCCATTTTTTTCATATCTTTATCAAGTCAATGTTATTGTTACGTTTTTGTTATGGCATTTTCTGGAAGAACATAGAGGTACTTTCCTGTTTCCTCCTTTAAGTACGGTCACCCATTGAATGGCCTGTACTTGTAATTCAAAAATCTTGCCAAGTCACATTGTGTGTCATGTTGATTTAGCTGAGAATTGCATTAAAGATACATGTACCTATGGACTATTCAGCTACTTAATATGCTAATACAATGAGTCAGTTATTCAGTCAATTGAACAACTTGATGCTCATACAAAACTGATATGAGAGTCATCATCATAATCATCATTTCAGAAAAATAAAAAGAGAAGGAAAGAAAGAGACAATGGTCACAGCTGGAACGTTTTTGGTCATAGATCAGATCAATGATGGATGACTGAGCTGTGACTAACAAAAAAACAACAACAAAAACAGTAGAAACAACAACAATAGCTTCCAAATGGCATAATCCACTCAGCCGTAAATAGATGCTAGAAGCAGAGAACAAATTATTGCTGTAAATAGCACCAGCACTAACAACTAAACAGGTTTTCTTATTTTGATTTCTGAATTGAATTCAATTCCTCTTTTTGCTAAAGGTTGGGGTATGATGAGGTTCTAGATAAACTACAAAAAGCTCAAATCTTCAGTGATGTCCTAACAACACAATCATCTCCATGAATAATGAGGCTCACTACATCATCACCATCATCATCATTTAATGTCCACTTATCCATGATTTTTGTGAGTCAGATTTTCTATGGTTGGATACCATTCTTGTCATCAGCTTTCAACCATTTCCATGCAAGGTAATATACCCCATGACCAGGCATGCTTCCACAGAATACTGGAAATGAATGACACTGCTTGTATGACAGTGAAACTTATTTACAACATGTGGTATCTCCTTGTCTTGACATCATGCAGTGTTTCCTTGTCTTGACATCATGCAATGTCAAAACAAGGAGAAGAAGACACAAACATACACACATACTTGCACTTACATATATACGTACAAGGAAGTACCAAAAGTAACTGGAAACATTCGCTGTGGGACAAGCCTGTTGTAGTTCAGGTTTCCACCACTAGAATCCACTTGATGTGACCTTCAGGCATCAGTCTGCTGACAGTCATCATTGAATGATGTCATACTGCCACGTGGTGCATCTTTGTTTTGTAGTGCTTCTCCCCTGTTTGGCGATTTTTGTGATGGCGGAAATGAAGGAACAGCATGCTTGCTGGGGAAAACAGTGGCTGAAACAGTTGCCATGCCTCAAACAGCTTACAACAATGCTACCATAAGCGAAACACTAGTTTATGAGTGGTTTTCAGAATTTAGGAATGATCACTTGTCACTTGGCGACCAACCTCATTTAGGGCAACTGTCAACCTCCTGAATGAATGAAAACATCGCGAAAATTTATGAACTGATCTTGGAAGACCGTTACCAAACAATTACTCTTTTACTTGTTTCAGTCATTTGACTGCAGCCATGCTGGAGCACTGCCTTTAGTCGAATCAAATTGACCCCAGGACTTATTCTTTGTAAGCCTAGTACTTATTCTATCGGTCTCTTTTGTCGAACCGCTAAGTTACGGAAACCAAAACAACACCAGCATCGGTTGTCAAGCGATGTTGGGGGGACAAACACAGACACACACAAACATATACACACACGCACATATATATATATATACATATATACGACAGGCTCCTTTCAGTTTCCGTCTGCCAAATCCACTCACAAGGCTTTGGTCCGCCCGAGGCTATAGTAGAAGACACTTGCCCAAGGTGCCACATAGTGGGACTGAAACCGAGACCATGTGGTTGGTAAGCAAGCTACTTACCACACAACTACTCCTGCACCTTTGATGAACTTGTTGATATGACTGGTGTGTCCTGGAGCTCCTGCCAACGAATTTTGAGCAAGGAGTTGCGAATGAAAAGAGTTGCACCTCATGGAAGCTCAACAGCAGTCACGACTGAATGTGTGTCATGAACTGAAAGAACAGTTGGAAGTTGATCCAGCCCCTTTTTTTGAAGGACATCACTGGTGACAAAAGCTGGTGCTACGGGTACAACCCAGAAACGAAGCAGCGATCAAGTCAATGGAAGCATTCAATGTCACCACGCCTCAAAAAAGCATGTCAAGTGAAGTCTAATGTCAACATGATGCTTTGTCCACACAAAATTTGTTCCTCCTGGTCACACTGTTCGCCAGACATTTTACTTGGCAGTTCTGAAGCATTTGCGAGACCTGGTGAGACGGAAACACCCCAACCTGTGGCAAAGTGGAGAGTGGTGGTTTCATCATGACAATGTACCTGCACACACTGCCCTGAGTGTGAGACAGTTTTTGACCAAAAATGGCATGACCCAACTTACCCACACTCCCTATTCACCTAATCTTGCTTCTTGTGACTTTTATTTTTTTGTTGTTTTTTTGAAAAAGTCCTTAAAGGAAAACGTTTTGAAGATGTGGAAGTGGTGAAGAAAAAAAAAACGATGGAGGCGTTAAAAGGCTTCACTCCGCAAGAGTTCCTGGACTGCTTCATTGGAAAACGTATCTGGACCAATGCATTACTAGAAATGGAGAATACTTTGATGTGTTATGTATGTGTGTGTGTGTGTGTGTGAAAAGGTACCCAAAAGAAACCAGTATTTTGCAATATCATTTTATTCACTTAGTTTTACATGTTATTTGTTTATCTATGTTTTCCAATAAACTCTGCTGCGTTATTCTGCGTTATTCAAACTGTAAAAGCAATTTTTGAGCATCTTGTACTACTCAGCCAGAAGAGTTTATGACAAAAGCGAAACGTTTAAAGGGAAATAACTCTTAAAGTCTAAAGAATTATTTCCCATTCGCTTACGAGTAAATATTTCGAAATTTATCTTTAGTAATTTAATTTCCTTGGTTAGGCACAAGAAGCAAGTTTTTCCCCACAGTTTTAGACGATAAATTATTTCTAATTATGAATATTTATTTCATTGGTCCATTAACTAAATTTGAATTCAAAACATAGAGGAGAAAAATTCACAATATAGAGAGCTTTGTTTTTTAAGTGGGATACTGTTTGTTAAAAACAGAAGAAAAAGGAAATAAGCGGGACAAGAGGAGAAACATTGGACAGAGAATCACTGATGAGGTCACAGAATTCGTGACGAAAGAACTTTGATAGACGTATAAACTAAAAAATAATACGACTAAAAACTAAAATGAAGATCAAATATATATATTGCATGTGTTTGAATAGTCCAAAACAATTTAAATGACCGTCCCGAAGTATTACAGTGTCTGTTTTAACAGACGTTTTCACATCAAGAACCTCGCAAAACAGCAACACAAACGTAATTGTTTGCTTAGTTAATTCCATAATCATCATCAACTTAATTCCCACTTTTTCACAGCCTTCATGTCACTAATCATTACTAGTTTCCAACCAAAGCGATATTTCCCCATGCCCAGACACTTTTCCTGGAAGACTGGTATTCATTGATTTAACAAAGGCCTTTGATACTGTGAATAGGGCCTTGCTATGGAAAATACTTGGCAAACTTGGATGTCTGGATCACTTTGTATCTATAATTAAATCATTTCATGATGGGATGGAGGCATGGGTCAATGTTGGTGGTGGCATGGCAGGACCCATTCCTGTAGAGAATGGTGTCAAGCAGAGTGACATCCTTGCCCCAACTCCCTTTTCTTTGTACTTTACTGTTGCTTTTACTCATGCTTTTGCTAAAGTTAGCTCTCTGAGAATATATGTCAGATATCGATCTTCTAGCCACCTCTTTAATCTGCACCAATTTGCTGCCAATTCAAAAGTTTTCCAGTCTCTTATTCATGACCTCCTTTATACAGATGACTGTGACTTAGTCACTCATACAGTGGATGACATGCAAATACTTATGAATTGTATTTCTGCTTCTTGCAAGACATTTAGACTCAGTATTAGCCCGGACAAGACTGTTATAATGTTCCAGCCTGCACAAGGAAACCCATATGTGGAACCATCTATCTTGGTTGAGGGAACAATTCTGAAAGTGGTAGACAAGTTTTTCTACCTGGGCAGCACACTCAGGCGTTCTTGCTCCCTGGATGATGAAATATCTTTCAGGCTGCAGTGAGCAACTGACTCCTTCTGATCTCTTCAGTCTCATGTCTGGTCCCAGCATGGCATCACAAAGCAAACAAAAATTGCTGTGTACCATGCATGTGTACTGACATTGCTCCTTTACTTATATGAGACATGGACTCTGTACAAATGTCATGTAAGGGTCCTTGAATGCTTTCATCAGAGATGTCTCATACACATTCTGAATGTTGGCTGGACCTTAAAAACTCCAGACACACAGGTCCTGAGGACACCTGATATCTTGAGTATTGAGGTGATGGTGCACAAGCACCGGTTATGTTGGACTGGACACCTTATTAGAATGAAGGATAGCAGGATCCCTAAAGCTGCGATTTAAGGACTGTGTCAAGTCCTCATTAAAGGCCTGTGATATGCAAGACACTGACTGAGAGAACAATGCCTGTCATCGCTTCAAATGGAGGAATCAGGTTAAGGAGGGGGTCAACACTTTTGAGAGAGCACATATTCTGCATGAAGAATTTAAGCGTGCTGCTCGAAAGTGCACTGCTGGTGTAGTGAATAGGGAAAGCTTGGTCTGCAATATTTGCAGTCATGTATGTTTGCCAAAAGCAGGGCTCATTAGCCACCAACGGAGCTGCAAATCCGAAATATAAGTTAGTCCTAGAGCACACAATGGTCTTCCTCAGTCACAAGTGGACAGCCATCATGTATATGAGCACATAGGTGCAAAACATGATTGAGTAAACAGTAATAGAATAACAAAGGTAAAGTAAAATATTTTATTGAAGTAGAAACAGTTTGAGAAGCTTTTTGAACTTCTATGAAATAAAATAATACACATGAATATATATATACATATATATATATATATATACACATATATATATATATATATATATATATATATATATATATATATATATATATATATATATATATATATATATATATATATATATATATATATATATGTATATATATATATATATATGATGATGATGATGATGATGATGATGATATATATATATATATATAAGGAGGACCAAAGAACTGAAATATTTCAGATTGCAAGACAGCGTGTGAGAGAAAATTGTCATGTCACAGGAGAGAAATGTGTCCGCACAGATGATGGTGCACTTGGTTTTAATGATTCTGAAAAGAAAGAGGCTTGGAGAAGCCATTATGAAAGGCTGCTGAACGTGGAGAATGAATGGAAGGAGGAGAGTCTGCCAAATGTTGACCCAGTAGAGGGACCAGCTACCCAAATAGATAGCACCATGGTAGACAAAGCAATTAAGGATATGAAGTCAAGGGAAAGCCCCTGGCCCATCAAGAATCACTGCTGAGATGCTTAAAATATCTGGTGTGGGTTATGGCCTAGTCACTCATATTGTAAACCAGGTAGATCACGAAGAAGTCATACCCAATGACTGGCGTAGCAGTACCATAGTCATCTGCTACAAAGGTAAAAGTGATGCCTTAGATAGAAATAACTACAGGGGTATCAAACTGCTGGATCAGGTGATGAAGGTTACAGAGAGGGTCATAGCCCAACTAATTAGGGAGAGAGTCTGCTGAGATGAGATACAGTTCGGTTTTGTGGTAGGTAGAAGTACCATTGATGCTATATCCCTAGTATGGCAACTGCAGGAGAAATATCTAGCCAAAGATAAACTCCTATACTTGGCTTTTGCTGACTTGGAGAAAGCCTTTGACAGTGTTCTCTAATCCCTTATCTAGTGGGCAATGTGGAAACTGGGGACTGATGAGTGGTTAATAAGAGCTGTAAGGCCCTGTACAGGGATGCCGTTAGTAGGGTAAGGGTTGGCAATGAGTACAGTGAAGAATTCTGGGTAGAAGTAATGGTTAACCAAGGATCAGCCCTCAGTCCCCTCTTATTCATCATAGTCTCCCAGGCAATAACAGAGGAATTCAAGACTCATTGCCCCTGGGAGCTCCTCAATGCTGATGACCTTGCTCTCATAATGGAATCACTACCAGAACTAGAGAAGAAATTTCAGGTGTGGAAGCAAGGTTTAGAATCAAAGGGCTTTACAGTCAATGTTGCAAAAAACCAAAGTCCTAGTGAGTAAGACAAATACATCACAAACCCTTTCAGGTAGATGGCCCTGCTCGATCTGTAGAAAAGGTGTAGGTAGAAACTCTATAAGATGTACCCAGTGTAAGCATAAGAGTTGCAGCAACATCAAAGGAAGGTTATCCAAGAAGATAGCTTTTGTGTGTGGCAGATAAATACCGCAGATGCTCAGAAAATTGATTCCATCACATGCCAGGAGGAGAAACTAGAAGTAGTTGATAACTTCCACTACCTAGGTGACCAAGTCTGTAGTGGGGGTGGATGCTCAGAGAGTGTTACCACTAGAATAAGAATAGCCTGGGCTAAGTTCAGAAAGCTCCTAACTCTACTGGTGACAAAGGGCCTCTTGCTCAGAGTGAAAGGCAGATTGTATGATGCATGTGTGTGAACTGCCATGCTACACGGCAGTGAAACATGGGCCGTGACTGCTGAAGACATGCATAGGCTTGAAAAAAATGAAGCTAGTATGATCTGCTGGATGTGTAATGTCAGTGTGCACACAAACAGAGTGTAAGCACCCTGAGAGAAATATTGGACATAAGAAGCATCAGATGTGGTGTGCAAGAGAGACAACTGCACTGGTATGGCCATGTGCTGCGTATGGATGAAGAGGGCTGTGTGAAGAAGTGTCACTTCGTAACAGTGGAAGAGGGAAACCTAGAAAGACATGGGATGAGGTGGTGAAGCATAACCTTCGAACGTTGGGCCTCACAGAGGTAATGATGAAAGACCGAGACCTCTGGATATATGCTGTGATTGAGAAGACTTGGCAAGTAAAGTGAGACCACAGCTGTAGCCTACACCAGTGTCACATAACCAGCCCATTTAAAAAGTACCTTTGAATCATCGGGTGACATACCGTGCTTGAGGAGACCTCTTGAGTCAAGTAAAATCAAAATCACAATCAAATCAAATGGAAATCGTAGTTATGGCCGATACCAGTTTGACCTGACTGGCTCCCGTGCTGGTGGTGCACAATAAGCACCATTTGTGTGTGGGTCGTTGCCAGTGTCGCCTGACTGGCTCCCCGTGTCGGTGACATGTAAAAAGCACCATCCGAACGTGACCGATGCCAGTGCCGCCTGACTGGCTCCCGTGCCGGTGGCAAGTAAAAAGCATCCACTACACTCTCAGAGTGGTTGGCATTAGGAACAGCATTCAGCTGGAGAAACATTGCCAGATCAGACTGGAGCCTAGTGCGGCCTCCTGACTTGTCAGTCACCAGTCAAAACGTCCAACCCATGCCAGTATGGAAAAAGGACATTAAACGATGATGATGATGATGATGATGATGATGATGATGATAAGAGAGATGAATGGATGGATGGACGAACGGACGGACGGATAGATATATTGTTATCTAGACAGATAGCTGATAGTTAGCAACTTTTAAACATCTCGCCTAGTAAATATAATATTAATTAAGCGACAAAAGTTTATTATTTCAAAGAAACTCCGGAGTTCTTTTTAAAAACGTATGCTTTTAAATTCCTCTGTTGTAACATCAGAGAAAACAGAAGGGAAATCCTCTTAGACGATAGATCAGCTCTGAAATGGCAGTATCCTATTCTCCCTATGGCATACAAAACTATCCAATACTCACAAACTTCCTTACATAATTTCTGCTGACGCAGGCCTCTACTAATTTCCCCAACTTATTTCTTTTAACTAGAAATAATTTTACAATGCAGGAGTCACTGCTGGTTTGAGTTCGTTTGTTTCCGTAGAATTTATCAAATTAGAAAATGCGTTTCCGTAGAATTTAAACTAATGTAATTCAGTCTAAACTTTATAAATAAATATATTTCATTTCATGTTCAGTTTAAACTTTATAAATAAATATATTTCATTTCATGTTCAGTTTAAACTTTATAAATAAATATATTTTTGCATTATTCATTATTGTTTTTAAAAACAAATCACATACACCAATCAGCACCAGCACCACCAGGCGTAATCCAAAGTTGGAATTAATCACCGCGATATTGCCATCGCTACAGCAGAAAATAGTATTAATTGGCTTAAGAGACATGGACTTTTAAATACCCCAAAAATATGCCCCTCGTGTGGAGCTAGCATGATGGAAGTAGCCAAAAAGTTTTTTTTTTCTAATTTGATAAATTCTACGGAAACAAACGAAGGTCGACGAGTGATAGAGAGATAGACAGACAGACAGACAGATAGATAGATAGATAGATAGATAGATAGATAGATAGATAGCTCCGGCCAGTCAATAGCCAAAGAAACAGATTTCAACTCAAACCAGCAGTAACATTCCTTGTTTAGATTTTTCTACTTTCGCTTCTGACAGCTAATACCATGACAGTGCCATTAAGCCGTTTTGCGGCGACATGGACGTAGTCGCATGGCTAAAGAAGTTGAAGCTGGTCGCGAAGCTCCAAGGGATATGCGACTTGGCAAGTTTTCTACCGCTCTACTTAGATGGTCCGGCGTTGGCGCTATTTTTAGAGATGGAAGAGAGGGACCAAGTTAGCGCGGAGAAAATAGAAATCCGCTTGATGGAGGCCTTCGCAGAAGGGATGTTCGAGGCGTACGCTCGCCTGGGGAGAGCGAAGTGGACCGGCGAACAGGTTGACGCGTTTGCCAACGAACTTAGGAGGTTGGCTAGACTGGCGGGGTACGAGGGAGAATCGCTGGATCAAACGGTAAAGTTGGCGTTTGTGACTGGGTTTCCTGACCACCTGTCGGTCGAATTGCAGAAACTGCCGGACGTGAGTACCATGCCCATGGCGGATATAATATCGAGAGCTCGTATGTTAGTTTCCTGTCGTAGGTCGTCACCGCTGGTAGCAGCGGCGACAGCAAATGGTGGCCGGCCAAGGAGTGGCGGAGAGGGGTCGAACAAGGAACGTGCGCGTCCGTTCAAAGGTCAGTGTTTCCGGTGTCAGGGACCGCACATGGTGCGAGACTATAAGTTACCTAAGCCTGAGGTCATCTGCAACCGTTGTCGTGAAACGGGGCATATGGCCAGCGAATGTCTGCAGGGAAACGGTCTAAGGGAGACTACTGCGCCAGCGGTCTCCCTTTCAGATCATTAACGGCGCAATTTTTTCTACCCGTTGTTGATGTGCTAGTGGATGGGAAGATGTCGCGTGCTCTTGTGGACACGGGCTGTACAACGACCCTGATGACTCCGGGAGTGGTAGAGACGTGGAGTGGAGAAAGCAGTGTGAGGGCAGTCGACGGAAGAGAGGTACGCTGTGAAGGCATTACTGACGTGCAGATTGAGGTGCAGGGAGCAAAGCTAACGCTGCAAGCAATAGTAGTTGGCCGCTTGGTGGATGAGATTGACGTGGTGTTGGGGATGGACGCCATCAACCGTCTTGGTGGCGTTAGGATTGCAGGAAATGAGGTCACGTTCGGAAGCGTGGGGGCATCGTGCGCCGTGAGTCGGGACCGCCAGGGAGAGCAGAGCCCCGTCGAGGACAGCGCCGCTTACACCATCGAAGACAAAGATTTTCAGGCGGCGTTTGATGGTCGAAGGTGGACGATAGAGTGGCGATGGAAGGACGAGCCCCCACTACTAAAGAACAGGGTGAGCTGCTAACAGCATACGTTGAAAGGTCACGCCGGCGTCGAGTTCGACGAGGAGGTAGAGAGATGGATCAAGGAAGGAGTCCTTGTCCCGTGGAAAGAGGAGGTGGTGAATGGAGTGCTGCCTCTGATGGCGGTGGTGCAGCCGACGAAAGGAAAATTCAGACCGGTGCTGGACTTTAGGGAGCTGAACGACCATATATCGTGCCACATGGGAGGCGAGGCAACGGACGTTTGCGGTGAGACGTTACGTGTGTGGAGACAGTCGACCAAGGCAGCGACGATCGTCGACTTGAAGTCGGCATATTTGCAGCTCCGTGTGAGTGACAAGCTGTGGCGATACCAGCTGGTGCGGTACAAGGGCCGGACGTACTGTTTAACCAGGTTGGGTTTCGGGCTGAATTCCGCTCCGAAAATTATGGCGATGGTGCTCAAGTCCGTCCTAGGGAAAGAGGAGAGGATAAGGAAGGCCACCAGTTCCTACATCGACGACATTTTGGTTGACGAGACTGTAGTGCCAGCCACCGAGGTAGTGAGACACCTGGAGAGGTTCTGGCTGATTGCGAAGCCGCCTGAGTCGATGGTGGGGGGAGCTGCGCTGGGGCTGAAGCTACAAAAAGACAGATCGGGTGAGCTGGTGTTCCGGAGAGGAAACGAGATCCCTGAACTGGGCACCAGCGTGAGTAGGCGGGAACTGTTCTCGGTGTGCGGGAAGCTGGTGGGACATTACCCGGTTGCAGGATGGCTTCGGACAGCATGTAGCTTCATCAAGAGACGAGCCGAAGGAGCAAAGTGGAATGACAGAGTTGGGGAGAAAACGACCGACATGATGCAGGAAGTCTTGGTCAGAGTGAGAGCAGAGGATCCAGTGAGGGGCAGTTGGTATGTTCCCAAATCAAAGAGTGGGATCGTTTGGTGTGACGCCAGTAGCATCGCAATAGGGGTCGTCTTGGAAATGGGAGGCACCGTGGTGGAAGATGCAGCCTGGCTCAGGAAGATGGATGACTGCAACCATATCAACGTGGCGGAGTTGGATGCCGTGCTGAAGGGGGTGAACCTGGCCTTGAAGTGGGGGCTGTGCACCATCGAGATTAGAACCGATTCGGCCACTGTGCTTGGTTGGGTGACGACAGTCCTCACCGATGAGCGGAGGGTGCGAACCAAAGAGGCTGCGGAGATGCTGGTAAAGCGCCGATTGGGAATATTGCGGGAGCTAACCGCTGAGTTCGATCTGGAACTGAGCGTAATCTTTGTGCCTTCCGAAAAGAACAGGGCAGACGTCCTAACCAGGGTAAAGCGAGCTTAGTTGCAGGTGCCAGAGGATGCGGAGCGGGCTGTGGCTGCAGTATGCTGTCTGAGTGACTCGGAGTTGAGGAGACTGCATACCATGCATCACATGGGAGTGGACAGGACGTTGTTCCTCGCCAGGAAAGTTGACTCCGAGGTAACGAGGCGGAGCGTGCAGAGAGTGGTTAGCAGCTGTGACAGATGCCAGTCTATTGACCCTGCTCCGGGCGTACATGAGGCGGGAAGTATTCCAGTGGCCCACGACTGGCAGTGGACGTAACACACTACCTCTCAATGGTTGACTGCGGACCGGGGCGGTTGGCCATATGGAGGGAGGTGAAGACGGGGACTGCAGAGGAAATCGCAGGAGTGTTAAATGGGATATTCCTGGAACGAGGCCCCGTGAATGAGCTGCTGCTGGATAATGGCATTGCATTTCGCTCGGAGGTGCTGAAAGAAATGCTTGACGGGTGGCAGGTCAGCCGCTTCTTCAGGGCGGCATACCGGCCAAGTGGAAATGGAGTGGTGGAAAGGCATCATCGTACCATCAAGACCATGGCAGAGAGGGGCCACATTTCGCCAATCGAGGCCGTATTTTGGTATAATATGTCGGCCAGGTCAGGACAGGCTGAGGAGTCGGTGCCACACAGGGCAATATTCGGGTACGAGTGGAGGCACCCGTGTATTGCATCAATGCGACTCCGGGGAGAAGAGCACACCTTCGTGCAGATCGGGGAAGAAGTTTGGGTAAAACCCCCAAATGCACGGTGCACATCACAATGGGGGAAAGGAACTATAACCTCCATCAATTCAAAGAACAACGTCTCAGTCGATGGTATGCCACGCCATGTTTTGGATGTGCGGAAGATTGTCAGTGCTTCAGAGGATGGAACCAGCTGCAGTGGGCAGGATGATGAAGACAGCAGCAGTAGGCAAGATGATGAAGACAGCGCGCCAGGAACTCAGGCCAATCCCGGGGTTGCACAGCGACCACAGAGGGAGCGGTACCCTCCTCCCTGGTTGGCTGATTATGAAACCAATTAAGGTAGTTCGGGAGCGAGGAGTGAGTGGGAGAGCCGGTTGAATGATCTATAGATCAGGGGGGCGTGTGGTGTTTTGGGCTGTGATGAGCTACGTGTTGTGGTGGAGAGGGGTGAGGCAAACAGAGGTGAAGCCAGATCGGAAGTCGGTGACACGCGGTCGAAGGCTAGGACGTGGGGCCAGTGAGAAAACAGCGACGTTACGAGAAAGACGTGTTCTGATTAGGAGCGATCGTGTAACCCGCTGCGGTCGGCAAGGTAAGGTCCAACGCTTCATTCTGTCCTTTTGCTTCTTGTTGTCTTCTTCCTCCATCGCACCACACTACTCTTCCAAAATTTATAACTTTGTAGCTATGTTAAGAATTGTTATTGCACATGGTGTATTGGCAGAATGGTCAGGGCCCACTAAATACCTTGCGGCATTCAGACACGTTCCTTTAGTTCTGAGTTCAAATCCCATCGCAGTCAAGTTCGCTTTCCATCCTTCCAGGATATATAAAGTCCTAGTCAAATACTTGTTCGATATAATCGACTGTTTCCTCCAACAAAATATAAGTGTAGAACTTATTAGAGGTAATCTTAAAGCGGTAAACTGGCAGAATTGTTAGGGTATCGGAAATATTGCTTTGCAGTATTTGTTCAGAGTTCAAATCCCGCTTTATCTTTTCGAGGTCGATAAAATAAAGTACCAGTCAAGTACCG
Organism: Octopus bimaculoides; assembly: GCF_046866305.1. Classification (NCBI taxonomy): domain Eukaryota; kingdom Metazoa; phylum Mollusca; class Cephalopoda; order Octopoda; family Octopodidae; genus Octopus; species Octopus bimaculoides. The sequence goes on from NC_142934.1 coordinate 28,204,584, forward strand.
AGGTCGATGGTATCGATGTACATGCAAAATACTTAACCATGTACCGAAATCTGAAGCCATTAAAAAATATAACATGAAAGCAGCGCTATTTATTTCAGCTCTTTACTTTCCGAGTTCAAAACCCGCTGAGGTCCACTTTACCTTTCGTCTTTTGGGAATCGGAATAAAATACCGGTCAAACACTGGAGTCCAACGTTTTGATGTACCCCCTTTCCCCTAAAAATAGCTTGTACCTAAATCAGAAACCCTTATTTGAGGTAATCTTAGATCTATTGAATTGTTAAGTTGAAATATTTTCTTTCTCTATTCTCCTTTCCATCATGGATTGTTTTCGGTGTTCACCGAAAAAATATAAATTATTTCCTTCTTTTAACCGAAGAGTTCTTAATGCCGATTGCAATGAACATCTCATTTAATTACAAAGTATATATATTGATTAACAACGAACGATAAAGTTCAATTATGTAGTCTTTATTTGAGATAGGTGATATTTTTATAAGGAAAAGGGGTAAACAAATGATGTAAGTATTTCGCTGTCTTCATATTTCGTCCGATCTGGGTTGTTTTGCATTGTTTATTTACGTATACACACAGTTCTGCAAAAAGTAGCTGCTAAATTTCCTTAAAATCACATGCTACTATAATGAAAAAGGAAGGATACATTGGAAAATTGAGTCTAGATATATTAGTCTGGAAGAAAACAAAAGAGGACGGTGTAGTCACGGTTGGAACCACTTTAATATATAGATATGGAGCTAAATTACAATATAGGGATTTGTTAGATTTGTGAAATTGACTGCACCATTGAAAAGACGGTGTAGACAAGGTTTGTTTTGGTTCGTATTATAAAGCCGTGATAATAACAAATGTTTCTTTTGTGACGGCATGTTTACCTAACTGGCGACAGTGCGCATATGTAATGAATGATTGATAAATACATGGAATTTTGTGAGACAGCAGCGAAGGGGACGATGCAGTCTCTTAACCTGTGCAACAGACAGTGCACCAGTATTAAATATTAATGTTGATCTATCGTGACCCCGCAATAAAGGATGGAATGCTAACAGACCGGTTCGTCGACGTGCGTCTTCTTCACTTGGATATATTCTAGTTGTTGAGCAGCCCCAGATCATTCCTGATTGAACAGAGATATAATCAAAGACATTCCTACCATGACCATCCGTTTTTTTTGTTTTGTTTTTTGTTTTATTTATCCAGGACAGTGTGTGCTCATAGGGATTACATTATAGACAATGTGTAAGGCGGTGGGATGTGGTTTGAGAGACAGATTAGCTGCTATGTTTAGCAAATTGAGCAATCATATAACAGCTACTTTCTCATTTAGCAATAAAACTATATCAAGGATATTTGTTTGTACTTGACAATACTTCACAAAAACCGTAGAACGTAGATTCTCGGTATTTTACTCGAAAAGAGGTCTGACGGAAAATAACTAAGGGATATTTATTTTCTGAAGCTTTCGTTTGATAGATTCTATCAGAGTAGCCTTCCATGTGTTTTTCTCATTTTTTTTAAAAATTCAAACCTTTTCAGAGGGAGTTTTTGTTTATTGATTGCAGTGCTAGTGATAAGGGTGTGAATTAACAAGTTGTGTCAGAGTATTAATGGGAGAAAAATAGAAACTGATAGAAGGGCGATAAGATGGATTAAGAAAGAAGAAATGCAGTGCTACCTCACGGTATGTATGGGTAGGTTGAGTGGTACATGGAGGAGAGATAAGATGATGGCTTATTTTACTTTTTTATTCAAACCATAATTAGCAAACAAGTGTCATTGGTTACAGGCTTCCAGCAGGCCAAACACTACTTCAGTGCATCACAGAAAGTAACAAGGGGATATCTACCACTCACTACAGAAGAAATACATCAAGGGATGTCATCGAAGTTTTTCTCAACTCACTATATTACATGTGATACCAGTGGTTAGAGCATCAGACTCACAATCATGAGGTAGTGAGTTTGATTCCCAAATTGGGCTGTGTGTTGTGTTCCTGAGGAAGACAATTTCAAATTGCTCCAGTTCACTCAGCTGTAGAAATGAGATGTGACGTCACTGGTGCCCAGTTGTATCAGCCTTTGCCTTTCCCTTTTATAACATCTGTGGCATGGTGTGGGGAGGCTGGTAAGCATGGGCAACTGCTGGTCTTCCATAAACAACCATGCCTGGACATGTGCCTTGGGGGAGAACTTTCTAGATGCAATCCCATGGTCAGTCATGACTGAAGAGGGTCTTTACTCTTTGCTATTCTTCTGGGTTTAATAAAATAATTAATAAATTATAAATAATAAAATCAATAAAAGAATTCAGATACTTCTGGGTTTAATAAAAATTACAGTTGTTTAACTCTTTTTATATCAACACATGCTGTTTTAAAGTGATCTAAATTAAAACACACTGTCAAAATTCCATGTTAATTTTTGTTCCAAACATCAGCTCAATAACAATTAAGTTATTCTATTCTGAAATGAGATCTTTCTGGGTTCAATAAAAATTATCAGTTATTTGATGCCAATCTGCTTGAGACCACCCTTCCTGCTCTAAAGTGATTTAAATTAAAACCAACCATCATGTTAATTTATGTTCCATGCACCAGCTTAATGTTATTTTACTAAATTCATTATTATTTTCAAAATTTGTTGAAAACAAAAACAACATATTTTGACAAATATGATTATGAAAGGATTAACCCTGATTGAGTAGTCCACCTGTGACCTTCCAGTTCTTTTTCAGTCAAAGGGTACTTAAGACTACATTGTCCAATGTGTCAATTATTTTCTAAGGCAGTAAGATGCCATTAATGAAAGATTTAGCTGCTGTCTAGCTGATAAGTAGCTCTGTTGTTTCAGAATTACCAATTGTTATTGTTTAGCCCAAATCAGTTCTTATGAGCAGAACTATGATCAAAGTTATTCCAGTCATGACCCACTCATCTTTTACCCCTTTCTCAGTTAACTATAATACAGCAGTTGATCTATAGTTACACTCCGAAAGATAAATTGATTGTGAGTCTACTCTCTGAATGAATAAATTAATATTAAACATTTCTGTTTTGTTAAATATAGTCATCATCACCATTATCATCAGCTTCCCAAACTAGGGAAGGATAAAAGCATGTTGTGACTAGTGATGTGTAAGGATGTCTGATTGTCTGGTAAAGAAAGTAGTATGTGTGTGTGTGTGTAGATAGATATCATCAACATCATTATCATATCTATATGTATTTATTCTAGTTGTGAAATTAGCTTCATATGGTGCTTTTTGCCATGAGGATATTGAACTGGGTGATTTTGTTGTTATTTAACAACTCTGGATTCATCCACCTCTCATTCCTAAGATGCTACATACATGTTAGTGTGTGTGTGCATGTATATATATATATATACGATGAAAGTAAACAAACAAAGTTGAGATGTATTGTAAGATGCAGAAATAAATTTATTTCTCAAACGCGTGATAATGCTATAAATAGCTTGATCAGGATAAATTATCCATATATTGCAGAAAAATACGTTGCCGGCCAGCCATGAGACTTGAACTCACATCTCTGTGATTACATGTCAAGTGTTTTACCATTAAACCAAACTGCCCAGCAACGAATTCTTCTGCAATTTTAGAACTTATAAATTTAGCTTCATAAGACGCTAACATTAAATTCAACTTTACGATGAAAGTAAACAAACAAAGTTTGTTCTCTTTTAGAAGCGTTGAGATGTATTGTAAGAACAACATGCACACACACACACACACACACATATATATATACATAAAACATGCCCCTCATGTTTCTGAAGTATGTTATGGACTATATATCTAATAAAGTGTACATGCCTGAATAGCTCAAAAGCAGATTATATACTCAGTTGGGTCAAATTAACTGCATACAGTACCCAAATATCATTCTGCCAGTACTTGTGTACCAAGGCTGATATTCATCTAAAGATTGTTGTTGTGTGTGCAGTTTATTCCAACCTAACTAGGTGCCTCAACTTTAAGTACCTTATTCAACTGAATCTTGTTTATGTTTTATATATATACCAAAGTATCCATTGAAACATGGTGTAGTCTTTGAACCTGTCAGATCCTTTCAAGCCATCCAACCCATCCAGGATGAAACATGAAAGTTGAATGATGATAAGGAGGATGTATATGTGTGTGTAATCATTTTGATGTCCACTTTTCCATGCTTGTATGAGTCAAATAGGTTTCATTGTCACAGATTTTCTATGGTTGGATATCCATCTTGTTGCCAATCCTTACCTATTTCTAAGCAAATTTGCACTTCCCTATGACCAGACATATTTTCACAAAACTGAAAATGAGGAACTCTGGCTTGTATGATAATTATACTCATTTATAACTATCTCATTGCATTTGGAAAGTTGAGCTGTTTATACTAATTTTTCATGCAAAGAACCACAAGTCAATTACTTATGTTATAAGGTCAACTGTAACCAGCATGATACTAGTCTGTGATTTTGTAATCATAACACTGTAAACATTAAATTTCATTTGAAAATGAATTAAATTAATATTGGAAAATAAGTAATATTTTTATGTGCTCTTTGGCAGTAGACAAGTGCACCGCTATATACTTTAGGAGAAAAACCAGGAATTTACTTACTCCTTGCACAATGGTAACCATAAAGAGTGTGCTGTGAATGTGACTTATATATATTCAACAATGATCTGAATTTGACAAACCATATTTCTAAAATAATCAAAAAGACTGAAGGTGCCTTAACATCACTCATTAAGACCTTTGCCAGCTGCTCACCAGCTGTCTATTTGAAGTTGTGTATAGTTATGATACATCTAGTCTGAAATGCCCATCTTGTCCAAAATATTGATTTGCTGGAAGCTATCGAGAGATGTGCAACCAAATGAATACCCTCTGTCATTCACTTACTACATCTTGAATATATTGCTTCTCTGGGCATCAACAATCTAATGCTTCAATATTTTTACAGCTGACTTGGTCTAGCCCTCAAGGTTTTCCACTAGCAATAATTTTGGCCACCCTTTTGAATTTAGCATCTCTAGTGCTTGTGGACATGCTATTAAAATCAAAAAGCAACACAGCACCCATAACTTTCAGGAACATTTTTTCACACTCAGAATTGTTGAAGCATCGGATAAACTATCCACATTTGTTGGTAGCTGTCTGAACAGTGCATCCTTTAAAAATCCCATGCTTCCTAAAATTCACCAACACCACTCCTGATGTGCTTACGCTCCTTTATTCTTTATAACATTTTAAATGTTCAGTTTACTCTAATTTTGTGTTTTATTACATGTACTGAGAATATATTTCTAGCTTTCATTGTCTTTCTTTACTTGACTAATATGTTTGCCCTTTATCCCCTCCTTTAACCCTTTTTGATTAGTTGTAATGCAGCTAAGCATTGTGTACATTAAAGCTTATTATTTGCTTTTCATCCTTTTGGGGTTGATAAAATAAGTACCAGTTGAGCACTGTGGTCAACATAATTATCTAACACTTTCCCACAAAATTTCAGACCATGTGCCTATAGTAGAAAGGATCATCATCAACAACAACAAGCTAGTAGATGCTAATTTAATTAGCAGGAATTTTATCCTGAGATTTAATGACAACAAATCTTTCTTAAGATTCCTGCAGAACACAGAACTGCACTTTTCTGCAAGTCAACAACGTGAGTCTCAATTCCAGTATCTTTCAGTCTTTAAGGTAGCATTTTGAGTGTTGTGTCAAGTGCACCAGTTACTCCACAAATAATTGTTGTCTTAGTCTTCCAGTCTCTTTAGCTGTCTGACAAGATCCTGGCACTTCTCTCTTTTTTTTTTTTTTTTCAATTTCTTTGGAATCAATACTGTTTTCATAGGGAATTGCAAAGTTTATGATCTTACGCTGTTTATTTTGTCCTATAGGGAAGTTCCATAAGATCGTGTAATTCTCATTCTTCGTCACAGTCTCTGATTCATGTCAATATCACTTCCCTGTTATTTCAAAGCCACACACTTGGCTAACATCCCTATGCACTCTTTTACCTGTAAAGTCATGTCTGTACTTATACTCTTTTGATGCTTGCTTACTGCACTCACTCTAGAGATGACCTACATCTTTGTCTCCTTTCCTGCAGATTCTACATTTGCTGTCTGACTGAGTTTTGTCAGTCTTTACCTTTGTCAGATTCATCCTAATGGCTTGTTCTTGAGCAGCTATAATTAGCACTTTGATCTCTCATTTCAAGTTTTTGTCTATCAGCCATAGCTAGCATTCTTTACTTTCAACACTCTCAGTTTGTTGCATGAATTGGCCATATAACTCCTTTTCTTTCCATCTGCCTGCTCTGTTGTTCTTCCTTCCCTTTTTGAATTCTTCTATTATTTATGTAAGTTTTGGGGGATATCTAGTTGCCAATACTATTTTTTAAATTGTTGTTGTTGTTATAATGCTTAGTGGCATTTCGGCCGTCTTTACATTCTGAGTTCAAATTCTGTCAAGATCAACTTTGCCTTTCGTCCTTTTGGGGTTGATAAATTAAGTACCAGTGAAACATTGAGGTTGATTTAATCAACTAGTCCTTCCCCCAAAATTTCAGGCCTTTTGCATTCAATAGAAAGCATTATTATTATTAGGGTGGCGAACTGGCAGAGTTGTTAGCATGCCAGGCAAAATGCTTAGCAGTATTTCGTCTGTTGCTATGTTCTGAGTTCAAATTCCACCAAGGTTGACTTTGGCTTTCATCCTTTTGGGGTCGATGAAATAAATACCAGTCAAGTGCTGGGGGTCAATGTAATCGACTAACCCCCCCCCCATAAAAAAAATAATTTCAAGCCTTGTGCCTATAGTAGAAAGGATTATTATTATTATTATTCAGTAGTTTTATTTTTATAGCATGCTTTCACTTCACTACTAAGCGCAGCGCTCTGTGTGCCTTGGGTATGTGCTGTGGTTTGCTGTGATGCTCTTATGAGTAGGATGTGTGCAGTGCCAAGTAGTGCAATTTTCTGTATGCTATATATACTTGTAGGTGTATTATTATTATTATTATTATTATTATTATTATTATATTTTCAGAATTCGAATGCAGTAGCAGTTGAGACATATCAGCTATGCAGATGATGGAATAATGTCATTAAATGAAGCAATTTTATCCAATAAATTGGTGATTTTAAAACCAAAATAGTTTTATCCAAATGACATCAAATAATAGCAAAGTTTTTGATACACTATGACACTATGCGTATACACATTTCATGCGTATAACATTCACCTCTTGAAATTCAAAATTCTGTCTCTCGCTGGTATACTGTCATGATGGAGACAAATACATTGAGTGTGGCTGCTAATATTTCTCAAGATAAACAGGATGAAAATAAAGTAATAAGTCCCAAAACAAAAGAGTTAACAGACAGCAAAAAGATGACATCTACAAGAAAACACAAAATAAAGCGAATATGCTGTGAGTTATGTGAAAAGAAGTTTTGTAAAAAATCTGAACTACTGATACATATGCGATCTCATACAGGAGAGAAGCCATTTCAATGTGAGATATGTGATAAACGATATTCAAGGAAATCAGTACTTAGGGTACACAATAAAACACACTCTGGAGAAAAACCTTTTCCTTGTGAAATATGTAAGAAATGTTTTCCAACTTGTTCACATTTGAAAAGACACATGATGACACATACAGGTGAAAAACCTTTCTCTTGTAAGTTATGTGACAAGCAATTTTCCAGTAGTTTTGTACTGAAAAGACACATTAGGACACACACTGGGGAAAAACCTTTTCTTTGTTTAATATGTGGGAAATGCTTTTCTGAGAAATTTGAAATGAAGATCCACACAAGAACACATACAGGAGAGAAACCTTTTCCTTGTCAGATGTGTGGTAAAAGTTTTACAACAAACTATAAGTTAAACTTGCATATAAAAGTGCACACTGGGGAAAAATCATTTCAGTGCAAGCTTTGCGGAAAAGGACTGTCCACAAAATCAGAACTAAGGTTACACATACAAATTCATAGTGGTAAGAAGTCATATAACTGTGAGGTGTGCAATAAAAGTTTTTACACAGTATATAAATTAGATGTACATAGGAAAATACATACTGGTGAGAAAGAATTTCACTGTGAAATATGTGGAAGAGGTTTCTCAACAAATTACAATCTCAATCTTCATACACGAACACACACTGGAGAAAAACCTTATCACTGTCTTACTTGCGACAAAAACTTTTCTTCTAAATCTGTACTAAGGTTACATACAAGAAAACACACTGGAGAAAAACTATCTTATTGTGATATATGTAATAAAGGATTCTCTGCTAGCCAAAACCTCAAATTACATAAACGAACTCACACTGGAGAAAAACCATTTTCTTGTGAGATTTGTGGGAAAAGCTTCTCTATAAGTTCGCATTTACAGGTGCATACAAGAACTCACACAGGAGAGAAACCATATCGCTGTGAAATATGTGGCAAAAGCTTTTCCACCAGTTGTAATTTAAACTTACACACTCAAACACATACGGGGGAGAAACCATTTCAATGCAAAATCTGTTGCAAAAATTTCACTAGAAGTTCTGTTCTGAAGTTACACAACAGATTGCACACTGGAGAAAAACCATACCAATGTGATATATGCAGCCGAAAGTTTTCTACAAAATATAATTTACTTATACATAAAAAAAGACATGAGAAGAGCAAGAAAGAAATTCAGTGTCAGATATGTAATAAAAAATTCCTTACAACTTCTGATTTAAAAGTTCATACAATAGCTCATCTGGAAGAGAATTCATGCCACTGTATCATTTGTAGTAAGACTTTTACAACTAGTTATGAGTTAGATTTGCATCAAAACAACCATAATAATGAAAAACCATTTGCTTGTGAAATATGTAGGAAATCTTTTTTTGTTTTAAGTGAACTTAAAAAACATACTTATATGCATGCTGGAATAAAACCCTTTCGCTGTGAAACATGTGGGAAAACTTTCCTGAAGGCATCTGATCTAAAGGTTCATGTTAGAACACATACAGGGGAGAAACCATTTTGTTGTCAAATATGTGGGAAATATTTTTCTCGAAGCTCTAGTTTGAATTGTCATAAAAGAACACACACAGGGGAGAAACCATTTCACTGTCAAATATGTGGAAAATGTTTTTCTCAAAGTACTGGGTTAAACAGACATATAAAAATACACACAGGTTGAAGTGAAGTGATGTGCATATAATTAAAATAGTCACTTAATTCAGCTATTCTCATCAATTCCCTGCTTCTGGTATTTTCTTTTTCTTTTTTCAAAAGCTTACCTTTAGCTTCAAAGATATTTCTTATAAAGATATAATGGTTTAGTTTTGAATAGGACAGAAACATCTTTCTTTTAGAAAACAAAAAGAAGTTCTATAATCAAACCCAACTTAAAACTAAGTACAAATTGGTGAACAAGAAAGCTGAAGACAATCAGAAGTCAAACTGACTGAAACATTATATAAATTGTAAAATACAGATAAATATAATTGTGATTAAACATTAAGTTTACTTAATGAATGTAACAAATGCTAAAATTTTATTTTGATGCTGTTGGAATATTTTTTTTAAGTAATGTTTTGCTATAAGATTTATATGTATTAAAAGTGATAACCTAGAAAATATTTTTTTGTACATTTTTCTAACACATATGTGTTATTTTGTCTTTGTCTTTATTTATAATGACTAAGAACTCATCTTGTGAACTCTTCTTTTATTTACTTTTACTTGTTTCTACCAGAATCTGTGGCCATGCTGGTGCAGTTGTGTTTTTCTTTTTTTTTTCTTAATATCTCATTTTCTAATCATTTTGTTGTTTCTTTATCGTTTGCTATCTTTTAGTAGAGAATATATTCCTTCTGATACCTTATTTATATATTCCATCAAAGCAGCACACTGGCCAATGCATCATCATCTTCTTCAAAATCATCCTCATCATTATTTAACTCTTTAGCATTCAAATTTTTTTGTCAAATGTGATGCTTATTTATTTACATTGTTTTGAATTAGTCACACATTATGTTGTAGTTTCAAGATTTCAATGGTGTTTTATTCTTTTACTTGTTTCAGTCATTTGACTGCAGCCATGCTGGAGCACCGCCTTTAGTCAAACAAATCAACCCCAGGACTTAATCTTTGTAAGCCTAGTACTTATTCTATCAGTTTCGTTTGCTGAACCACTAAGTTATGGGGATGTAAACACACCAGCTTTGGTTGTCAAGCGATGTCGGGGGGACAAACATACACAAACACATACATATATATATGTACGATGGGCTTTTTTCAGTTTCCATCTACCAAATCCACTCACAAGGCTTTGGTCAACCCAAGGCTATAGTAGAAGACACTTGCCCAATGTGCCATGCAGTGAAACTGAACCCGGAACCATGTGGTTGGTAAGCAAGCTACATACCACACAGCCACTCCTGTGTTTATATATTTTTAGAATGACATTGTAGAATACTTGTGCAAGGCCAGATCTGACCAGTTTGAACATAAAACAGGTAGACTATTTTGGCTGGATATGGCTGGTTTAAATATTAAAGGGTTAAAATCTGTTTTCCATGCTGGCATGGGTGGGCTGGTTGGTTGAATAGAATCTGACAAGCCAGAGGGTTGCATTGAATTCCAATGTCTTCTTTGGCATGCTTTCTACAGCTGCCCTTCCTAATACCAATCGCTATATAGGGTGTACAGGGTGCTTTTTTTTATGGTAACCAGTATTGGTGTGGTCACCAAGTATCTAGCAAGATAAGACCTCTTGACTGAGTGGAGGGTGTAGTACTGAGACGGTGGCATTATGCAAAGTGTTGAGAGACTAAAGTATGATAGAGGGACAGGAACAGGTGTCTTGCTGTATAAGAGATACATGGCCATCCAAGCAGGAAAGGGAGAAATGATGACAAGGTGTCGGAGTGTTCCCTCAAGGTACAAGAAGATGACTAACAGTTTAGGGACAGAGGATCAGGAAGAGTGGATGGGTACATAAGTTCTTGAGTGTGTGTAAGAGTGACAGATGGTTAGAAGTGAATGTAATGAACATGAATGGAAGCCTGGTCATTGGTGAATATCAGTTTATAGGGGAAAAGGTGAAGGAAATAGGAGTGGATCACAGAGGAGGTGATAGGTAATACGTCTTTATGTCTTATTATCCTCACTATTAACAAAATGCCAACAACCAATGTTGTGCCTTGATTGTACAGTATAGCCTTTTATTTTTTTTAATTTATATATTACTATTCTTATTTTAGTATTATACTATTATTTACATCTGCTGCTTGTTTATTCATACATTAACTATTTTGATACCAACCAACCTATTATACAAGCTTCCTGCTTTAAAGTAACCAATATTTAAACCTATCAAAATTTCTTGTTAATTTATGTTCCAAAGTCCAGCTTAATACTGACAGTTATTTTACTAAATTCTTCATGATTTCAAAAATTAATTGAAACAAGACAGTAGCTGGTGTCCAAAAATAGCACCCAGTATGCTGGGTTAGGAAGGGCATCTAGCTATAGAACCTATGCCAAAGAAGGCACTGGAGTTCAATGCAGTCCTCTGATGCATCAGAAAGCATCAAACTATCCAACCCATGCCAGCATGGAAGACAGACATTAAATGCTGATGATGATGAAAAGCTGTGTATTTTATCAGAAATATGGTAACAAAACAGCTAATGCCAATAAATCATCAATTGCTTGAACTTTCAGTGATCAAAAGTATTCATCAACATTATTTCAGTCCTATTGATTTCTTTATGATGAAGAGACAATCAATTATGACTCCTCACCCACTTATTACTAGCTTTGAACTCAGAATGTAAACTTGCACAGCACAAGGGATTTTGTTTGATGTTCTAATGATTCTGCTAATCTACTACCATATTAGTGTTATATATGAAGTTTACATTTGTAACTTTGTATTTGAATAGTTCATTCTATTAATCTGTAATGATTATAATTGAAACAGAGATTTAAATAGTTAATTCTGTTTGTCATTAATAATTACGATTCAAATAGTAATTTAAATAGATAATTCAATTCAGCTATAATAATTATAATTAAAACATTGATTACATCTAAATGAAAGATTAATTTGTTTGGTACAGGCATAGTTGTCTGATTAAGAAGTTTGCTTCCCAACCTTGTGGCTCTGACCTCAGTGCTATTGTGTGGGACCTTGAGAAATTGTCTTTTACTGTAGCCTCAGGTCAACCAAAGACTTGTGTGTAGGTTAAGCAAACAGAAACTGAAAAGCCCATCACATATATGTGTGTATGGGTATATGTTAGTATTTGTATCCCCTGTTCTTGACTTCATTTGATATTTGTAAATGAGTATTACTATCATAAAAGCAGCATTGTTCATTTGCAGTCTTCCAAGACAACATACATATCTGGAAAATGTTATCTTGCTTGGAAACAGGTGTGGTTTAGTGACAGAGAGGGCATCTAGCCATTGGAAGTTTGCCTCAACAAATTTTATCTGACCCATGCAAACATTGAAAAGTAAATGTTAAAATGATGATATATATGTGTGTATTTGATGAGCATATATATATGTGTGTGTGTGTGTGTATGAGTATGCATATACCTATGCATTTGAGAACATGCACTCATAAACATGTATTGTACAATAATGTTTTTGCATGTAAGCATGAATATGTCTATATTATATATGAATGTATAGTTTTGCGAGTGCATACATGTACATTAAAATGTATGTATACATATATGCACGTGTATGGATGTGTCAGGTGAGTGTACTATCTGTATGCTATGTGTAGATTCTGGTATTTATGCCTTAGTATGCAGGTGTATAGGTATCTAATTACCTCCTCTTGAGACCGCCTACCCTGTCACATACTGTCATAAGCTATAAAAGTTTTCAGACAGTTATTGAACTGAAGGATGCCTTCCTTCACCAGAAGTTTTATGCACAGACGGCACCTAGTTAAAGCATATTAAAACACTCAACATTAACACACCTCGTTATCGGATTAAAGGGACATAACCTAGATTCCATAAACCGAATTATTCCTCTTACCTTTAACGTTTTAACTTTTTGTCCCTTTTTGTGGTTTTACCTTTTTTTTTTTTTGCATTTTCTCAGAGTAACGTTGTTATTTGAGCCTGAACGATCACCATATCATACCTGAGCATGAAACTTGAAGTAGTACCCACTTAACTCCTGCATTCATTAAATATTTGTCTCTTGCTAGATTTAACTACTATTTCACTGACCCTATCAAGAAAATCTGTGTGTGCATATATATCCAGCTTTGCAAGCATGGTGTAACAAGTTTAGAAAGTATAATGTGTATGCACACAACTTGGTCTTTCCCTTAATGGCCTTGTTATATGTATATAACTATTTTTATTCTTTCTCACTTCCCCTTCTCCCATCTAAACAACTGGGTTCCTCCCGACGGGCCCATTTCCCCCCACACACACACACGTTTACCATCATCCACACACCTATCTTTGTTTTATCCAAATCATACACTCTTCCACACAACATTTAAACCCGTACCACATCTCTATATAACTCAATTCTCCCATCCCATTCCTATTTACCGTATCATGTTAAAAATAGTGAAATTATTAGGGTGTTTGGAAAGTAATTGCGTTTTTTCACCACTATGATATATGAATCAACTAATCACGGAAGAGCCAAGGTTGAATAGGTGGGAACTGTCTAGAAATAGGATGTCATCTTTTCTATCCACCAGTATGTCATGGTTATTTCAGTAATTAATCCCAAGGAGGATAATAACTTTATGAAACAACATATTTATCATTGCTTACTGTATGAGTTTTTTGAAAGAAAAATACCACTACAGAAGCAATGAAAATCATTTGTGAAGTGTATCCAGATACAGTGAAAGCTTACTCGTGTCAGCTATGGTTTAAAGATGGCAATTGTAACATATCTGACAAGCCTTGCTCTGGAAGACAACCCACTCTGAATGACAACCTTTTGAATGAGACTATTGTATTAGATCCATGTCAAAGCACCAGAGATTTGGCACAAAAATTTAATGTCATCTTCAACTATCCACAAACATCTCAAGTAAATTGGGAAAACATGCAAAGAAGGAATTTGGGTTCTACATGAGCTTATTCTTGAGAACTGAACGTAACATCCCACTATCTGCAGCAGTCTTCTAATCAGGAATAACAACCTGTCATTTCTGCAGTGCATTGTTACAGGTGATGAAAAATGGGTTTGCATCACAACAGAAAACAAAAAAGACAATGGTTATCACATAATGAGAGGCCAGTGCCAACACCAAAACCAGAACTCTATCCACAAAATCCTTGCTCTGTGTTTGGTAGAACATGAAAGGTATCGTCTATTATGAGCTACTGAAACATAAGAGGACCAGCAATGCAGATGTCTATTGCCAAGAACTTGATTGTGTAAATAAAAAATTACATCGAAAGTGGCCAGCTTTGGTAAACAGAAAAGATGTTATTCTGCAGTACAACAATGCACTGTCACACTCTTCAAAACAAACCCAAGAAAAAATAAGATTATTAGGATGGGAAGTTCTTCCACATCCTTCATGCTCACCTGACTTAGCACCTACAGATTTCCATCTGTTCCAATCACTAGAACATTTTATAAGAGGCAAAACATTCAGAAACAGAGGAAGTTGAAAACAGTCTTTTAGACATTTTTCAAGAAAAGAAATGGGTTTCTTTGAATGTGGCATAAAAAAAAGTTACTTTCCTATTGGGCTGTAATCATTGAAAACTATGATGAATACATTCTTGATTAAAACTGTTCAGATAAACATAGTTTGCATTCATTTTTATATCCTTTCTGGTAAAATGTAATTAATTTCCTTACACCCTAATAGGACCTGTTACTACAAGTCATAGTATATCACCATTTCTTACTGCCAGTCACAACTTCTTCTCATCTGAACTACTCACAAATAACATCCATCCATCACTTTTATTGTTCCTCCTCCCACTCATATTTATCATTGATCTCTGGCTATCATTCACTGCATTCCCCCACTATATATATTTAACCACCTCCACTCCATCATTATATCCATCTCTCACTCATACAGCATTACCTACTCCCAGTGATTCTTTTGTATCCATGATCTCTTCTTCTCACCTTCCGTGACATGTCTAGGAAGGTGAGGTCACCTTAAATGCATGCAGTTCCTCATTACCATATAGACATACTGCTCCCTGTAGCACCATTCTAGTCACCCAAATAAAATATGAGGTAGCTGTGAATCTTCTCCACAACAAATCTAGTCTTCATTCATCCAGTTATGCATTAACTTCTCAACAACTCATATAAAGTAATTACTCCATCCCCTTTCCTCCCTCTCACATAATGGGTCTCTTTAAGCTACAAGACAACCCTCACTAGTGCTGGTGCCATGAAAAAAGCAACCTGTACATTATGTAAAGTAATTGGTGTTAGCAAGAGCATTCAACCATAGAAGCTACACCAAAACTGAAGCACTGGAACAAGACATGTTCTTCTGACCTATGCGAGTATGAAAAAAATGAACATAAAAATGCAGTTGCTGCTCTTTGTATGCATAGTTACACTTAGCCTTATATATATAACATATAAACTTTAGTCATCATCATTTAACATCTCTTTCTCCATAATGCTATGTGTGACAGGGGTCAACATGAACTGATGAACCAGAGGGATGTGCTGAGCTCCAATGAGTGCTTGATGCCCTTCCTAATACTAACCAGAATGTACTGAATGTTTTTTTCATGGCACCAGAACTGGCAGGGTCACCAAGTATTAGCAAGACAAGACCCCTCAATTGAAAGGGGTATGGTATTCTTTTTTATATTTACTTGTGCCAGTCATTGGACTGTGGCCTTACTGGAACATCATCTTGAAGAGTTTAGTTGAACAAATCACCCCAGTCTGGTACTTATTCTATTGGTCTCTTTACAGATGTTGGAAGGGTATCAGAAAGCATGTGCAATTTGGATATCTTAGAGTTGAGACCTGATTTGAAGGAAAGAAATTTAGGGATCTGCTCTGATCAACTGGAGATGTCTGAAGTGAATGAAGACAAGTTTTTTTTTTTATTTCTGTTCTGGTGACAGGGGATGAAACCTAGATATATCTTTACAATCCAAAAATGAAGGATCAGTTCATGGAAAGGTGTCACATCTTTTTTCCAAAGCATAAGTTCAAGAGCAGTGCAATGTGCAGCTTAGAGAAGCCATTAGAAGGAAGAGACTGAACAAGAAACTGAAAATGATCCACAATCACCATGAAAATGCACAAAGACGTACATCATTGGCAACAAATCAGACAAGCAGCAAATTGGGCTGGTCAGTGGTTCCCCATCTATTGTACAGCTAGGATCTGTTATTTTCTGGCTTCTACTTGCTCGGTCTAAAGAAGAACAGTCTTTGGGGGAAAACAATTTGATGATGTAGTTGAAGTGAAACTGGCTGTGAAGAAGTGAGTAGTACAACAATGCACGCCTGAATTTTTTTTTCAAAGGATCCAGATCTATCTTTCCATGTTTTGATTCTATATTTATGTAGGTGTATGGATGTTGGTGAAAATGTATGAGAGGGGAATGGAAAGAGTGCATGTGCATGAGTGCACATTCATACATTGCCCTCAGGTGTGTGTGTATGTGAGCATGCAAATGTATGGTTGTGTTGAATAGTTCATTTCCTGAGTAAGTGCATTAGAGAGAACGTCTGTCTGCATGTGCACATTTGTGTATATGTATGATATGGGATTTATGAAGAGTATGGATGGTAAAATATTTCTTTATCTTTATCAAGTGGTTGTCTTTTTGACTAGACTGCATTTGTGTGCATGTATTATATGTAGATTTCAGTGCATGTGTGTGCATATATTGATCAGCTGTGATATTTGTTTATGGGATGGTATAGATCGAATTACAGTTTAATGATATTTCATCCTTTATTCCAATAACTCCAAGAAATAAGGATGATACCTGATTGACTTCAATTCTCACAGACATGCAAAACAGTTCTGTGCATGCACAATAGCTCTGTGTTTAAATACATCAGTATGGTACAGTGGTCACTACATTTTAAGTATTTTTTTTTTTTTAGTAAATGATAGTTTCCATTTATTTATTAGTGCGATCTTCCATATCTGCCATAAAGATGCATCATATGGATATATCAAAAGGATCTTTGTCTATGTTATCCTTGGCATGCTGAGAAGAGTCTCACATAGGTTTCTTATCACAGCATTTGTTCTGTTTCTTCATTCTTTTTGTTATGCTTCTGGTAGTTTCCCCAATATATGCAGTGATTGAGTTCCCACATTTACCTTCCAAACATTTTAATTGATAAACAACATCTCTCATTTTACAGTTAATTCCAGGGTTTGTCTTATTTGTACATGCAGTCCTACCAAAGGAGTATTTTCTGCTTATCTGTGATCTAATTGATTTCCCTACAACCTTAATTCTAAGACACAACTCATCAACAGTGACTCTTGCCCTTTCAGTCTAACTTCACTGACTGGGCTATCTCCAGCTTTTGCAACTTGGAATACTAAAGAAATGAATGAAAGTCAAAATCATCATCATCATCATGTTTCAATATCCACTTTTACATGTTTGCTTTCTTCATAAATGCTACATCACCAACATCTTGACCTTTCCAGCTACTCTCACACATCATTATGTAATGCAGTGTAGCCATACCTATGGCTATCCCTCTACCATACTTTGGCTTCTCAACACATGGTATAAAGCTACCTCCCTCTCTGCTACAACTCCACTCAGTTAAGGGGGAGTTTTTCCTTGTCATGCAAGTTACTTTGTGGCCTTACTCGTGCTGGTTGTTACAAAAAAAGCACCCAACACTGTAAAATGATTGGCATTAAGAAAGGCATCCATCTGTAGAAGCCATTGATTAGCTTGACTCCACCCACCCACATCTCAGCTCATTGGATCTTGTCAAATTGTTCAACTTATGCAAGATGGAAAATGGATATTAAATGATGATGATACTGTCGTCACTTGATAATCAATATACTGGTTTTATCAAACTCAAGAGGAATTAAGAGTTGAGCTGTATAGGGTGGCCCAAAAGTCACAAAGTATAAAATTGCAGTTGGTGCAACAGCTAAAGCCACCAGATTATGTTCACAGATTGCAATGTGCAATCAGACTTTGTGACTTTTGACCCAACCTGTAACAATTGTCAGCTCATGAAATATATAACCTTGTATGTTATCAACGCACTGACCAACCACCAAAATAATTTTAACACAGTAGAACATGGTACTGACTTATAAAAACGTTTAATATACTTCTTTAGAGTATATTATGGTTGCATAATGAAATACCATATCCCTAGATGTCATTAATACCAAAATAATTATTGAACAAAGATTAAAATAATCAAAGACCTTACAAATTGCTTACATTATATTCAGTAATCTTTTTGATTCATTTTTTTAGATTTCCTTAGATCGAAGTAAATTATTTTAAACAAAAAAATAAATAAATAAAATAAAGAGAACATATCTTTGTAGTTAATTCATTTTTATTTCATTTTTTTTTTTCAAATATTTTTCATCCCACAATGATTTTAGACAGAGGTAATAGTTTTCTTCTTCATGGGATCACTCATTCACACAAACACACACAAACATTTTAAAATAAGAAAGGGAGGGGAAAGCATTTCCCCTACCCCAAACAAAAGAATTTTTAAAGTTTTTTTTTCTTCAGTAAGTAACAAACAAAAAATAATAATATTAAAAAAAAAGAACCAAAACAAAAAAAAACTTTTAAAATTTCTTTTCTCCCTAAAATCAAATATAAATGCACATTCTTTTACTGTTTTCAGTCACTGAACAATGACCATGCTGGAGCACTGCTTTTAAAAGGTTTTTATAGTCAAAACCTATCAACCCCAGTACTTATTTAATCAAACTTTATTCGTTGAACCAATAAGATACAAACCATAAAGGAACATGACATAAAACAATGTAAACAGAGAGACACTAACACACACACATACATTTTCACATGACAGACTTCTGCAGTTTCCATCTACCAAATTCCACTTGCAAGGTATTAATCAATCCAAGGCTATAGCAGAAGGCACTTGCCCAAGGTGCCGTGCAGTGGATTTTATCAAGAACCATGTGGTTGTGAAATGACCATCTTAAAACCACACAGCCATGCCTGCGCCTATAAGTATTTCACACAATACATGTTGCAAGAATTAAAATATAAAGTTTCTGTTTTTTATAAAGAAAGAAAAGAAAAAAAATATAATTATTTTAAAAAGTAATTTTTAAAAAATAAAATCTCCAGCAGCTTAGTAGCAAAGAAGAGATAACAGCTTTCTTTGCATATCTTTTTACCCTAATACTAATTTGGAATTAGAAACCTTATAGTATTAGTGTGTTGTTACTGTTTTCACTTTTTGTGTTCTACAAACTACACTACATACCAATTTGCTTATTCAAGTGTTATTAAGTTCTTAAATTCAACATATGAACATAAGGTGAAAATACAATTTCAAAATGTTCAGCCTTTTTCCTTATATATATATATATATATATATATATATATATATATATATATTTTAGTTGGTCTGTTCTCTGATAATTGTTAGGTGCACTACTTATATGTTTGCAGATAATCTGTCATCTAGGTTTTAAATATAGAGACATGCTCTATTTCTATAGCACAGCATTTGAAGAGACTCATGGCATAGTTAACATAAAACTTTAAAATCCTGAATTTTAAATCCAGTCCCCTGCATATTTTATATGTGTGCGTGTGTATGTGTGTATATATATATATATACACACACACACACACACACAGTAGCTGCTTTCTCATATATGAACAAAGCTATTGCTAGAAAGAATAATTATGCAATGATGCAATGTGAAGCCCTCATATGACTCTTGAGCCCAGCCAAAGATTTGCACATTCTATTGCATAATGCACACCTGTGCTGGCTGTCAGAAGGAAAAGGTACCACAGTGTGAAGTCTTTTGACATGCATTTTCAATCCTCCAACTGAAAGCACATCTCTCCACAGATTGCACGCACACACACACATGCATATACATATATACATGTATGTATGTATGTGTGAATATATGTGTATGTGCATAAAATGTAGGAATAGGGTATTTTAAGATTGTAAAAATATGGAACAAAACAACAGACTACAGATGAGCTTTATTGTTCAGAAAGCTGGAACAAGTTTATATTAACTCTATACCCATTGATATCTATTGAAAATAAAATAAATAGGATTCAAAATATCTTTCATTGTGTCCTGTTTTTTCATACTGACATGGCTTGCAGTAACTGGAGCAAAGGGTCTGATGTAATAAAAAAAGTTTACAAAGTTGTCACAATATTTGAATTATTTTACTGGTTTTTGGTCTTAAGGGTACCAAAAAGAAAAATTAACTTTTCTTATATGAAAATAGTGTTGTAATTTACTTGATGCATTCTTACATGAATGCATTTTTATATATGCATTAGTCTATACACCTGCTATATATAATATATATGCATTAACACACACATGTACATACACATATATATTTAGGACTACAAAACACTGTAAAATACCTGAATTAAGAAACATATACTGCCAAATCAGACAACTTGTAGAAAAAATAGTTTAAAAGTTAAACATTTTTATTCATTTTGATTCCTACTTAAAAATGATTATCAAAACATCCATTCACAAAAAGAAAAGATGTATGGTTAATTCTTTTTTTTGTTTGTTTGTTTGTTTTGTTTTTGTCAAGCTGGATTTCATTTGTTTAAAAAGAAATTTCACAAGTCCATTTTAGAACTCATTGAAAACTACACATATAAGATTAATAATAATAATGAAACAAAAGCTTACACTTACAAATTAGAAAGTACATGAGGAGTGTAATAAGCAATAATCCGTGTCTAGGCTGAAGTCACAGATGAGATTTTCATTTAGAGAAAGTAACAGTTAAGAGGTATATAAGCAACGAAGAGCTGTAGATCAAGGTGAGCAGCAGCAAGCTGAAATTGCATAATTTACAAGGACTACATATATTACTGTTGTTATCTAGCTATTTACATACAGATATATATATATATATACACAGACTCACTACAGCTGCACACAGCACATATAATCTTACTAAGGGTTGTACAACATTCAAGGTCAGTTTATTCCAGATTGAAAAGTCTAAAGTTTGAGTTTGAAATAACAGTTCATTTGGTATTTGTTATAAAAAGGATTAAGATAATGAAGCCATTTTACAGCAAATCATTTCAAATGGAGAAAGAATTAAGATTCACGTCACATGTGAATTTAGAGTTTCTAGAATTTGAAATTTTTAATTTCTGTTCATTTGTTTAACATCTTTATTTCTGTCTCTGTATCCATCCAAATATTTATACATAATGGATATTTACATGAATACATTACATACATCCACAACTTTGAACAAAGTCTTCGCCAGATTTCACTAGTAATATTATGATGGCTGTCCAAATTTAATCCAAAACAAGCTCAGCTCAAAAGATGGTGGGCTACATTCATTCAAACAAAGACAGCTGACTAGTAGGAAATCCTGTACTTTACCAAATACAATTATGAAAATTGATAAAGCTTTGTTTATTTGAAACATTCATGTAGGCCATTTGCAAACAATTTTTTTAGACCATTATTTTAGAGAAAATATATGAAGCCAATTCTCTAAAATCTTTCATGGAACCACTAAGAAACTTGATTCAATTTAACATTAATATTACATGTACTGTGTGGAATTGTTCTTTTCTATTCAAGAGCCTTTCGGTTTTAATCCAAGAAAATCAAGGTATCATAACCTATAAAATTAAATATGATACCCCGAAACATGACAGTGTAATATTATTTTGTAACAGCTGAGAGGAAGTTTTAGTGCAAAAATATGAGATGCACTTTCAAGTTCATAAATACAATAAACTATCCAAAGAAATCTGAGAAACTGTATGTCAATGCTTGAAGGAAAAAACATGGTGACAGTTATTAAAAGATGAAAATAATTGTAAAAAATAAAAACAACAAAAAAAAAACAGAAAAAAAGATGCAAGGTATGTTAGTATGGCATGAAAAGAAATATCTTACACTTAGTGAGTGCTTCAAGAGCAACTCTTTGATGACAACCCCTGCCAAACATAAGAGATACTTTTTCTCATGCTTCACCAAAATAACTTTTTCATGCTTTTCACTCATTTCTTGACACAGACCACAACTAGTTTCTTTCAATTCTAGTGATTCTATTTCATTTCATGGCTACAAACGAAATCCAGACTTGATTAATCTTAATTAGGAAGTTAAATCAAACTAATACTGAACAAAAATATCAAATAAAGGATGTACTTATTTTAAATTTGTAAAAAGTTAATTATAAAAATTAAATTTTTTGTTGAAATTTTTTTTTTCCTTTTTTTTTTTTAATGCTCTGTAATTTTAATATTTCAAAATAATATTCCAATTCTGTCAAATTTAAAGTTAGCAGAAAACAAATTAATTACTTATTTAGCATTATCAAACAGTCCCTCAACTCTTTAGAATTGGTAAATACTAGTATTCATACTTAAATACAAACAGATCCACTATCTATTTTATTTCTATATTTCTATTATATTCAACACAATAACAAGATCCCAGCTAAGGCCAATTCTTAGAATAAAACTAGGCTTGTAAATACAACAAATGACCTAAATGTCTGCATGTAACAGAGAGGCATGTTATTTTACATTAAACATGTTTTAAGGAAGAAACAAAAAAACACACACACACACACACACACACACATATATATATATATATATATATATATATATATATATATATATATATATATATATATATATATATATATATATATATATATATATACATATATATCATTACTGTCATCGTTTAACATCCGCTTTCCATGCTGTCATGGGTTGGACGGTTTGACTGAGAATTAGCAAGCCAGAAGGCTGCACCAGGCTCCAATCTGATCTGGCAAGGTTTCTACAGCTGAATGCCCTTCCTATTATATATATATATATATATATATATATATATATATATATATATATATATATATATTCACCTATATGTCTGTCTATACAATACATACATATACAAAAAGTAGTAATAGTCCTTCAATATGTTGACTTTCCAAAATGAAAGAATCAACAGTAAAAGTGGCAGATACATGTATTAAAGCAAGCCTTATATACATACATACATTAATTATTTTACATACATACACACATATACATACATATTTATATACATATATATATGTACATAGATATATATATATACATATATATGTGCATGCATGTGTACGTACATACATACATACATACATATATACACATACATGTGTGAGTGTGTATGAGTATATGCATACATGTGCACACACGCATTCAATATTATAATTAAAGTTGACTACATTTACATTACTCCAAATTTCCCTGCCAAATAATCAGATGATGCTGATAATCACTCTGAAGATTGCTACATCAGCATGAAACTTCAAATAATAGAAAAGCAGACAACTTTACATCATAAGAAATTTGTACTCTACTTGCTGTAGAGTGCTCTTAAATTTTGTTTAAAAAATTCTACTTACAACTATTCACATTTACTTTAATAGCAATGTGACTTAATAATTTAAAATGAAGCAGTTGAAGTTCTTTTCATAAGAGAGCATTTTACTGAACATACAGAAAGTGGGAGAAAGAAAGAAAAACTAGGCATGGTGGGTATATTTCCTAAGAAAAAAAAAAAAGATAACTCTAAGTAAACCCAGCTAATCACACCCAAAAACGTTTACAACAGTTCAAACAGTGAAATAAATTTTGGTTTGCATTACTTTTGCATAAGCAGAACAACTGGTTTCCTCAGACTGTACTAGTTTTACTAAAATGTGTTGAATTTCCTTATTATGCTTAAATTTACATGATATTCTGGAAATTAAGAACATCAGATAACCAACATAAACCTGCACGAGACAGTCTATCTAAAATTTGCTGCTAATCTAAAAGCAGTGGAGGGGGGCGGGGGGGGGGGGGGGGGGGGGAGAAAACAGAAAACCACTTTCAGTACTGGAAAAGTTGATATTTTCTTAGATGTGTTTCAGAAAAATAAGGAATGAAAAAGTTGCACTATCCCAGGATATGAGAAACACTTTAAAGTTAAATGCATTTTGGTCTCTAAAGAGAAGGTAAACATCTAATACTAAAATGTAGAGACAGTATGCATTGTATATGTAAGTAAAGACAATAAGAAGAGATAGAGAGAATTTGTATAGTGATATAGCACCAGTCTAAATCTAAAGCGATAATACAGCACCAGAAACTGAAATTTATCATAGCACCAATCTACAATCTAGCAGTTTATATAATATTATTACCAGACAGTATAGAATCAAAAGCTAGTAGAGCTCTAGACAATAATGAGACTTTGAATTCAAAAATAAAATAGAATATCAGATAAGTCTAATGCTAACAAACAATACAGCACCATTATAAAATCAATAAATTTGAGTATGATCACGCACACACACATATATATGAAAATATACATATAAACACACAAAAGATACACATATGACTGTATTACTTGTAATACTGTCATTAAAAAAAAACTAGACATCTAAATAAAAACATTTCATATAAACAAATACAATCATAAAACCTTCATTTAATATATTTAGTTTTGCTAGTTTTAACAATATGACAACTAAACTCAACTGAGCTCAATTTGCAAAGGGTTAAATAATAGAGG